>NW_017257428.1:1370414-1402387 GCF_001594055.1 Mycetomoellerius zeteki | reverse complement strand
CGACGAGCCTCTACGTCTCGATAGCGCGTCTCCCGAAGTAGATTTGTCGAACATACCTGTGCTTATCAGACCTATAGCTCCCACCGAGGGAACCCTTTTTTCGAAACTCTTTGTGTGCCATTGATGAGGCTCCTGTATAGTGATACCCTTGGTCGTGACAGAACGACGTTCTCGTTTTTCCAACCAATAGGTCTTCATTGTACCTAGTACAATATATCGATGTGTACAATAATACAATTATATCTGTCCCGACATGTCTCAATAAATCTTTAAATTAAATATGTACAATAGAATGATCACATCAGGAACATCCCCGTAAAAATAGTGTACCTATAACATAAAAAATGCAAGATGGTCTTACCCTTTCCTTTGACCTCAATTTCTTCACGTTCTTTCACCTTGTACGAGGGTGATAACAACTCTTGGGTGGATTGAGATATATGTATTTGCATGGCTTGACTCGTCGCTTCCATGCGGGCTGCTGTATTGACGGAGTCGCCAAAGAGACAATATCGTGGCATCTTTAAGCCAACGATACCGGCTACAACCGCGCCACTGTGAATGCCAACGCGTATCTGAAGATGGTTGCCTGTGAAGATTAATTATAATTTAAATTTTCTTTTAGAGTGTAATGTTAAATCTATGCTGCGTCATTTACAATTAGTGAAATTCAGTGAAATGCATTACACTATTATAGGTATCTATATATAATAATGTCTTAAAACAAGTTATTGATAAAGAATAGGAAAGATCATATAATACAATTTTTCTAATTATACTTTCTAGCTCTAGAATCTGTAATCAAATTAATATTTAAAAATAAATTAGTAAAAAGGGTATCTCTATAAAGAAACAATTTTAAATATTTCACTATATTTCTGCGCGTGCGTGCGTGCGTGCGTGCGTGCATGTGTGCGTATGTGTGACACTAACTATACAATGATTTTATGAGACTCTATGAACTCATGGACTCGTATCCAGAGTCACATTGCAAAATTATTAGAAATTCGAAGAATGTAACAAAATAAAAGTATGCTCTAAAGACGTAATCAGACTAGAGATTATACTAGTAAGATTGAGATTGGATTGGAATTTAACTAATCCAAGCAAAATTCATTAAACTTGAGTTTGATTTTCTTTCTTCTAGTTGATTAAATTCCAATCCAATCCTAATCTCAATCTCTAGTCCGATCATCCCTTAAGAAAGATCGAAAAATATACCTGTTGAACGGTCCTTGAGATCGGTTATTGCTTCTACCATATCAAGCGCCATATCGCATACACGATCTGCATGATCGTTTTCTTTTACTGGCGCACCTGAGACTACCATGTAAGCATCACCGATAGTTTCAACCTTGAAAAAAAAAGATTCCGTGATTATTTGATATAAAAATATTTTTTTCCAAATATAAAAATAATATATTAAAATATAAATATTCAATTAATTTATCAATTTTTTTTATATAAACTTGATTAAAATTAAATAAAATTAATTAACATCAAATCAAATGAATGATATTTATTGTTAAATTTATGAATAACGCATATAATACGCTATGATAATTAGATTCGTATTACAAAGTTGAACGAGGTTTCCCGAGAGATTACAATCAAGATAATCTTTTCTAGTATGCGACGAATAAAGAATACCTTATAAACTCGATTTCTCTCAGTTAAAGTATCAAACAATGAATACATGGCGTTTAACATTGACACAACTTCCATCGGTGAAATTCTACTGCAGATCTCAGTAAAAGTCACTACATCCGAAAACAGGATCGATACACTATCGAACATCTGCAAGCAGAGAATATATTGAAACAATTTTATTGATATAAAAAGACTTTTATTGACACAATATCAGATCTCTAGAAATTTTAATAACTTTTTTTACATAATTTCGCATAGGTTTTGATTTAATTTAATAGGTTTTGAATTAATTAATATTTCACATGGCTGTAGGGATTCATTAAAGTATTGATTAGTAAAAATTAAAGTACTGGGTAACACTGTTAAATAAAACAGAATTTTGAAAACTTTAATTTTTTAAGGACATGTTTGTTATCTTGTACCATGTTGTAGCATTTTAATAATCTAACAAATAAATAAAAGTAGGAAATTTTCATTTTATTCTTCTTAACCATACCTCGCAAGTATCAATCGGACTTTCACCATTCCTCAAACGATCTGCGACCTGTTTGGGAATCATTTGATATAATAACTCATCCGTACGCTTCATTTCTTCATCCAGTTTTCTCATAGATTCCTCTAATTTTTTACTCTTAAGTTGTTCTTGATCTAACGCCAGTTTTAATTCCACAGACTGTTGAGTTCCAGCAAGCATGAGGTCCCTGTGAAGTCATTAAGTCGATAGTTATCGATTGTTTAACACAGAACTTAACTCTATATATAGAGTCGATCACCAAAGATGAGAACTATTATATAATTTTTCCAAATTTTTAATTTTCAATACAAATATTACACGACTATTTTCTCTAACAATGAGATAATATTAAACAAGAATCACGTGATAACGGACAATGAGAAATTCTTTTTCTTCTTGAAACATCGGCTGAAAGGTTTCTTTACCGGCTAAAGTCGTGCATCGAGAGATCATTTATATAAAGGCCTGTTGCTATTAAAGCGTTCAAATCGGGCATGACAGGTGTCCCAAGATACATCATCATTTTCCAATTGTCCATATATATCATTTGACCTGAAAAAATGCGATTTCGCCGGGATGACGTCTTCTCTTAAATCTTTTACGTCTCCACGCATAATCTCGTGTTTTCTTATTTGATATAAAAATCTGTTTTATTACTGCATATAATAAAAACAGAAAAAAATTTTTTATTATTAATTTCGATGAATAAAGAGTTAATATCTCACATAACTATATATATATAATATCTCAGCTAACATTTTTATTGTAATCGCAACAATAATAAGTCTTTTAAAGCTAACGAGTAAATATAAACGTACCCTTTAATCGTAAAGTCTTATCTTCTACTGTCTCAAGCTCGTCACTCAAGAGAATTTCGTTTCTGTGCCGATCATTCAATCGTTCCGTAAGCACTGGCTCAACAGTAACCAGCTCAAAAATGTTATTTGTTCTGTTTAATATCTAAATCATACAAAATCAATAAGTCGGAAACGATTCAAAGTCATACTATCAGCCTAAATTTGAGAAATTTTGGGAATTTGTTAAAAGAATTTAAATATACATAAATCCAGTACTCAAAAACACAGATTTAGATCATTGTTACTTATTTTAACTTTGTGGATTTTCTTGTCTCTTTTTTGCTAAATTTTCTGTTACGTTTATATTACAAAGTGATCCTAAAAAAAACACAAGCTTTTTAGCTCATTTTGTGGCTGTCGAAATTTGAATCGAATTGCATGCTGAATGATGCTATATGATGGAACAATAATCTCATTGTTAGACACAAATTTTAGTTTTGGACGTACGGAGAAAGTAGCCAAATTTCTAATATTGTCCAAGCATATTACAAGACGCAAAAAGAAAGTTAAAAAACTTCTTTAATAACAGTAGGAATTTGATTAGAATTAGTCAGAATGAAGCTAAATTTAGGATTACTCTTTACCGATTGAAATTTAAACGCAATAAGAGGTCGAACCAAATCGAAGAAGTAAGTGATCTTCTTGCCAACCAGATCTGGCAATATGACCATCAGTGAATTGCCGATGCTTCTAACAATCATATCTGATCTGAAATTTAAACATTTATTAACCAAATATATGTCTTATTCAAAGTTCAATTCGTATGCGTGTGTGCGCGCACGCACAGAGTTTTTTTACAGTAAAAAAAGAAACGGAATTCTTAAACGATTTTACATGACTTAATTCTCATTTAAATCGCTGTAATTCAATTATTAAATTGAACCAGGACAAAAACTGTATAAATTAAAAAATTTAATTCTTAAACCAAAAAAAAAACAGATATTTTAATTGTAACTCTTAATAAACAATGGGTACGTTCGGGAAGCGCGCTGTCAGCGGAGTTGCGTCGCTCTATCCTTGTTTTACGTCTAATAAACAATAAGGATAATATTGCAGTGATGCGATAGCACTGACGGTGCACTCCTCGAACGCAGCCATGATGACACGAATTTAGACCGATGAGAATAAATATCTAATTAAATAAGAAAAATTTCTGTATTCGCTCAAAGCTGATGTTAGTGCTTAAATAATTTTGTGTGGATTTATACACAATGCATATCTGATTCTGCGAATTGCGCGCCAAAATCTTTTTTCAGTATTAAAATTTAACTTCAGGTAATTTTTAATTTTAATAACATTTTTGCACAATCATTTTAACACGCACCCAAAAACGATGCAGAAGGGAAATATCTCAAAAAGCACGCACGCCCCGATCGGCAGATGTTTCTCCTCACGAGTCATCGCGAGCGATGCTAGCGTGAAGGCACGATTGTCGAAGATAAGTTGAAAGGTCACGTGGACAGTATCGAAAAGCACTTCTTCGCGTACCAGCTCAATCTGCAGCTCCTTATGATAAAAATGCCGAGCGACTTCCCTTATTTGACCCATTGTATAGTAGACAAAGCCCCGGCGTTTGCTTCGATAGTGAAGAGTCAACCCTACGCATATAATGAATATAGAATATAGAATATAGAACTTTAATTCTAAAACATTACGTATAGACTAAAAGAAGTCCTTTTTTTATTTTAAATCTTACTTAATGCGGATTATATTATATGTGAATTGATGAGTAATAGGGTTTGAGAAAGAATAATGTTTCCAGAATTTTTTTCGAGGCGCGGACGGCTATTAGCAGCTCTGTTATACCTCACCTTGACGAGTCTCGTTTTCGCAGATGAACGAAGGTGCTCGCATTCTCGGATAAGAAAACTTGAGGTATTCGTGGAGATTGTCTAGACCATTGAGAAAATCCCTCACATGCCGTCCAAGCACCGAGAGTACGCGATCGTAACCGTATTGTCCGACGAATCCTACAAAGTGCACACCCATTTGATCGAAGAATTCCTTTTCCGTTACACCAAGTACCTGAAGAGTAAGTATACTTAAATTTAACTTACAGTCTACTCCGAATGAAACCAATTATCCGCTTTTGTCAAAATTAAATGAAATGTTTACATAATACGCTTTGCATGATAATTGATATATTAAATTCTGTATCGAGATTTAAGCACATTCAGTTTTTACACCGATATTTTATACCGATCAAACATAATATGAAAGTTTAACAATTGAATTATTAGACAACGAAATATGAACATTGAAAATTGAAAATTAAATATCTCCTGATTGAGATGTGTTTCATATTTGGCCTTTATGAAAAGCATACAATGCCTTTCCAAGTGAATAATTAATTTAGGTATGAGGGATACGGTGAAGCAAATGATGCATCGTAGACATACCTGAATTGCTTTTTTCGCTAATCTCGGTATCAGGTTTTCCGAATAGACCTGGTGAACACTAAAGCTTGGCTGGTCCACAGACGCCTGTCTGCGGATCTCTTCCCATCTGTCTTCGCCGTAAACCTGCCTTATATATTCGGCTAGATTTTCCAAGATTAGACCGTACATGTTTCTTTAGACAAATCCTGCAGCCAAGTCTACTGAAAACACACAATTTTTCACTAATACCATCTATCACACAAGAGCCTCGTCCACACAGTATTTAAAATATATCTGTTAAATTCTTGTTGGCGTTTAGATATGCACATGATGTACCCTTTCCAAAAGTAGCACGATAAAACATATAGCCCTTCATAAAATCTGCATCTAATTGTATAAAATAAATATCGAGATACTTTCATGACACTTGGTACATGCACATTTTGTACATCAATTTTTGGACGATATTTTGTAAATTTTCATTCACCATGATCACTGACCTCGCTCACTAAAAGGATGAGACCTGTGTGTAGGATCGCATCCCTTGAATTCAAATCAACTTAGTATATAGATAAGAGCGCGATTATTATAGATCGTTCATAATTTCACTCACGTATGTCGGCTCGTCGATGACCCTGCGCTGCTGATTTATTTAAGACGTTTCAATAATATCAATAAGTTTAGGCTTTGACAACTCGCGTGCCGAAAACATTCTTCACGAAGTATTCAAACAATATAATTATAATATAGAATTATAAGGATTCTAACTACTTTTCAGAACAATGAAAAACAAATCGTAAATATAACGAACTCGTAAGAATTGCGATAACTGTTTGAATGTTTGAATCATGAATATTGTCACATTTGAAAATAAGAGAGAAAGAGAGAGAGGGACTCTTTTCAATCGCTCGATAAAATGTGATAAAATAATTTACAAAGAACAAACAATTCTCCTTTTTAACAATCTGATAACATTTATCTTGAAGAATACGACTTCGATCCTTGACGCTACCTCTCCATTTCGCTTTGTTCGTTTTAAATATATACATACCTATAATGTAGATTTTTTCAATCGTACTTGAATATCTTATCAATAAATGATATGTCTTTATACACACGTACATATTTAAAGCAAATTTTAGGGAGATTGTGCAAATCAAATCAATTTATTCCATTGATATCGTATGGAACTGATCTCATAATACTTATTCATCAAGCATCTGCGCTTCTATTTATATGAGTCACTTTCGCAAGAGCGTAAAGTCACTAGAAAAATATCCTGAAATATATCTACACTCGTGCATCCGATTGCATCTTATACTTCATCATATAAGTTTTTAAATATATATACATATCTCGGAGTAATTATCGCCATGATTTTTTTCGATGTTATCTCGACGTCGATCAAGAATGCATCTTTGCTGCACAAGATCAATATATTACAATGCGAAAATGAAAACTGGCGCAGCATTTCATCTTATAACAAATTTCATCCTTTATTACAAGCAAATAGCAAACGCTTAGTAAAAATAGTTTTGTTAAATCTGCACACACACGCGCTCTCTCTTTCTCTCTCTCTCGAATTATTTTTCTATAATAAATAAATTTTCATATTTGACTTCTCATCGAAGCAGTAATGATTTTTTTACAGCAGCAAGATGCTACAAATAGACAACTTTGCTTTAGCAGGACAGTCATATGTTTTTACGAATATTCTCGTCAGCAATATCTCTCTATTCTACCGGATATAATCTATAATAATAAATTCGATATTGTGATAACGAATAATTAATTATGATAACCAAGCAGGTTTGTCGTATTGCATGTGGTATATATATATATATATATATGCAAGATGACAAACCTGCTTGGCTATATATATATATATATATATATATTGTAATAATAAACGACAGTCACATGCAGCAACATTTCTTCGCTATGCGCGCATGTGTGACATATCCGTTCATATTTTTTTCCATTATCTGTTCTATCACACACTATTGTTATAGCTGATTATTATCCAGCGTATATGTATAAACCACCTTTTGTTACGATTAATATAGATATTTTGAACGGTACGCGGTGTACGATGAATTACTTGCCTAAACTGGTCAATACTCTTCTACAAACCTCTCAAATGTCCTTTGCAGCTGCGATTACAACGGAATTTTTGAAAGATGCAACGACACCAAAAGGACCAAAGATCACCGATGATCGGTAGTATGTTTCGGTAACACCTTTCGCAGTATGCGGAATCGTATGTTTCGCGCGGCACAGTGCCGTGTACGGAATAATCAGATGTATTCGATAGACTCTCCTGCCGCTTTCCGCAACTTTTCAATCTCGTCTTTCTCCCCACTTATTTCTGCTTTCCTCTTCCATCGTTCCATTTTCTTTCCTCAATCTATTTGGGCTCTGTATAGATGATCTCTTTCCATCCCCCGTTGCCACCCTCTCTTCCTTGCACCTGCAATCAGGGCTGGATTTTTAATCGCATTTGTTAGATCTATTTGAAATTTTAGGAATTTTTGAGGCTTGTAGATAAAAAAGGAATGAAGAATCTTTAAAAAAAGTCGAATGCAAATTTATTTAAATAATCTATCGTTATAAATTTCGCGATTAAAGTAAACGAAAAAATAGGAAAATCGATAACTCGTACAATATCCTTCTGAATAGTATTTTAAATAGTATTCAGTTCGAGAACAACATTCCTATTGTTATAATTCTTTTATCTTTCAACGGATTTTTTTGCCGTTCGAAAAGAGTCAATACAGGAAAAAAATATCGCGCGCAAAAGAGTTTGAGTTCCAAATATCATCTATTATTATAGAAATTGATATCTGTGCTTGGGATTATACTCATCATAATTATATAGACTACAGACTATTTACTCGATTGAAAAATAAAATGAAACGATTGAAGATCCACGTTCCGAAAAGATCCGTTCCTGTCTGCCGCGCAATCCACTTGATCTTCTCTCGCAGCTGTTAGCTAATAAGAGACCCCCTTAAGGACCCCCTGCTTCGCGTGCAACTTGATTATGAAATACTGTCCCGTTGTTATAATTGTCCTGCCTTGCCGATTAGCTATTACGGTTAATTAGATTGAGATGATGCTTCTGCATTTAATCAACAACAACCGTGAATCGATATTGCGAATGTTTAGTTGATTTTAACTTTTAAGAGAGCTGTTTTCAATTATCTCTTGGGTCGCGACTAATCAGCTTCAATATATTGTTAGATATAATTAATTTTGTTAAACATTTGATTAAACATCTCTAAATCGATCAACATTGATTATATTTTTCCAATTTCTAAAGCCGTTTAAAAGTAGTCCTTCGTATACTGAAAAAAAAGATTGACTGCTGCAGCAAATTAGATGGTAAAATATAGCATAGCATTTTTAATTGGTTGCAGCAGTCAATTTTTGGTTGTGTTAGTCTATCGAAATTCTATTGACATTGCAGATAGGTTAACGCAACCAAAAATTGGTTACTGCAGCCAATGCAAAAAATGCTATGCCATATTTTACCATCTAATTTGTTGCAGCAACCAATCTTTTTTTCAGTGTACTAATGATAATAATAAGATTGAGAGCGCGATGATACCTCGAGAGCTTGAAACGAATTAAGAAAAAAAAAGCTATCTTAATTTCTTTTTCGCGATTTAATGATTGCCAAAAGCCTTTAATTCTAATCGTTAACGTGCAATGTGCAGCGATAAACTTTTGAAGCGAGCGTTTCGATTGCCGAAAGACGAAAGAGACAAGGGCCGGTATTCATAGTCGATTCTTATTTTAAGACCGTCTTAAGTAGTGTCTTAAGACGCTAATGCGGTTTTCTGATTGGTTCGTGACTTCTTAAGATCGTACTTAAGACGGTCTTGAATATAAGAACTGACTATGAATACCGGCCAAGGACACACCAATCGCGTCGATCATGCAAAATCGTTGGAATTCGACTGTTGAAACTTTAATCTATCATCTATGAGTAAAAGTAGTGATTCGAAAAGATTCCCGCGTTGTCGTCAGTTCCGCAAGTTCCGCTCTTTCGAATGCGCACTGACAAGCGCGTTCGATCGTTGGCGCGAACCGCACTGTTACTATCCGATTACCGATTTGAGCATCGCGAAAGGCGAATTAAGGCTTCACAGAATGCCGGCAGGCAGGTGTCACACAAGACACTCCGTCGCGCGTCGTCACGATGACACGGATGAATTGCGATATGTACACGTCACATACAATACACGTTAGTATTATAGGTACCTATACTCTCTATCAGTGCACTCGGAGGCACTCCTCGCGGAACCGATATATTACCGCGTGCGTGCGTGCGTGCATGCGTGCGTGCGTGCGTGCATGCGTGCGTGCGTGCGTGCGTGCGTGCGTACGTACGTGTGAGAGACAGAAACGGCGTCGTGAACGGCCGGATCAATCTGCGAGCACGAGAGAGTATGCGCACACGACACATTTCTCCCTCTATAATACCTTCTCTAGTGCCTCTACGTGAAGCAGAAAGGAGCTCGCTTACGAAAGAAGAGTACGCGTGATACGCTCGTATTCATAGTCAGGCCTTATGTTTAAATTTGTCTTCAGATGCTCTACGAATTATTTCATTGGCTATTGAACATCTAAGATAAATTAATTTAAGGAAGCCTCTTAAGTGAAGTTGAAGGACTATTGCCCGTATTTATAGTCAGACAAGATCATCATACAGTAATATTAACCAGCTACAAATAATTAATATTACTACATTTTAATTCTTTATTTAATTTATTTACTGTTGTTAACTTTATGATACATAGTTAAAAATTTTTATATGTATAAATAACTTTTCTAGAAATTTTAAGGCTTCTGAATTTTGGTACAGAATTAAAAACTATACTGTCGAGATATATTTCTCATTTACTTTTGTCTTCCAAGTTCGAACTCAATGCTGCGCCTTTTATTGTATGCTGAGTGGTTTTCTTTTTAGGAGAAATTGAACTCCGATGTGTTCCTCTAATGACAACGCCATGCATATACTGCTCGTTGGCTAAACGACTTTAATGAAAAGATTTTGAAAAGTATTTTTTTTAAGTTACAACAATAATTCATTAGTTACTATGATATAATGTATGTTTTATTAAAAAAAGAAAGTGTTTGTTTAAACTGAAAAAATATAATATTGTTTTGTTTTATTTTTATGAGGTCTAAGTAACTATTTAATGTAGCGACATGCTGTTCAGTATCAATGAATATTGTTGCCATAATTACATACATTTTTTCAGTTTTGAGTACTAGAGAGATTAATAGCTATTACTCTATAAAACTAGTTACTATAATTGTCAATAAATGTTGTTGAATTTATATTTGTCACAACTATTTCGTTTTCTCTCAATGTGTTTATATACTTAAAATACCTTTTTTTTTTAATAATAAATAATAATCGCGAAGAATAAAACGTTCAGCCTCCTCTTTGCGATTATTGATGACTCCATGTACGTATAATCGATATATTTCCTATAGGGAAGTAAATAACATCGAAAACGTACATATGTTCATTAAGCGTTCATTGTACAGACTAATCAAATAATAGAAATAATAATTTCGTAGATATTAGTTTTCATGATGAAACCACCTGTTATAAATTTTCTCTTAAAATAAGTACCAAAAGTTGAAAATATCATTTCTTTTGTTGTATAAACAGTTTAAGTTCCTGTGAAAAAGAAAGCGAGTTTCGAAAAATTGATAAAATTTAATTTTTTTTAACTCGGTATGAGTTAAACTCAGAAATTGTGATTACTTTTATAAAATGATTATATCGATTATTGATTAAATTATAAGTGCTCTGATCATTTATAGTCTTTCAAATGTTAATTATACTTACTCTGCGCACAACGTTACAATTTCCATTTTATCCGAAAGAGTAGAACAGAATCGAATGATCTTTTTCTCTCTTACAGAAGTGCAATTTTGGAAAACATTTACGAAAGTGAGTTTTTTTAATCAACGCAACGTATGTTTTAAAGTAAACTTTGCAATTTTTATAATTTCATCACTCAGTTTTGCTATTCAGGCTTCAGTGATCATAAACATTCATCTTATCATTATTATTATTGTCAGAGTTGGGTAGTGCTAAGTTAAAAAGATAAAAGTTAAGTTAAAAAGTTAATTAATTTTAACTTAACTTAATTTAGTTACATTTTATCGTTAATTATCTATTAACTTTTAATTAGATTTTTTTTAAGTCAATCCTCATAGACACAATGCGAGAGGATGAATATATAATTTAGTAATTTTATATTGTATAATCGTTACTCGTGAACAAAAATAATGATTTGCTGTGAGAAAGAAAAAATATGGAAAATTATGTAAAATGGGTCAAACTTTTTCTTTTCTTTTTTTTTGTGGTTGATCGTTCGGATCAAATTTAACTTCTAACTTATCAATTACTTAAATTTTCAAAGTTAACTTTAACTTAACTTAATTAAAAAAAGAAATTAACTTACCCAACCCTGATTATTGTTTATTTTACCATACATACACACACACACACACACACACACACACACACACACGCACGCACGCACGCACGCACGCACGCACACGCACACATGATATTTACATACTTATTGTTTTACAATTTACGTTTAATCCTATATTTATTTTAATGCGTTTCCTTTTCACATTTTTTTTACCATCTTTCATCTTTATTACGTTCGTAATATTATTTTCATTAATATTTTATATCATTCTCATTAATTTTCATTCTTAATATTATATTATACAGATTTGATTATAATCACTTTCCCTTCATTATGTAAAATATGTATTTTAATACACATTATTACAATTCTTTTACATATCAAAATTAAACTCGGGATCGTTCAAACGATTAGATATTTAGAATTAATACACTTGCGCGAAATTAATTTCGCGACATCAGCTTTTCTCTTTCTTTTAATTTAAATTAATTTCAAGATTGAATATAATTAATAGCAATCAAAAAGAATCAAAAAGAAAAGTTAGATGATCGTCAAACAAAATCGCGTTGCCACTATCCACGATCATTCGTGACAATCCGCGAGCAACGATGCAACGCTACTGCCCGTCGCAATCTATCGTATTATCGAACACGAAACTGACATTTCCTGCTATTCTACGTCAAACTTGACGTTACGCGCATCAATGAGACAATAAATTGTTATCCTCTTAGATTACTAATGAGTCATATTAATTGTCTGCAGTAACCATCATATATATATATATATATATATATATAGTTTCTCATCTAAACTAAAATTATAATATATTTGTGACTCTTTTATTAATTTATTACTATATTTTGATTTATTTCAATAATATATAATCTAATTTTCATTTTCTATCTTGTTAACCACATAATTTGGAAAATATATATTATATATATAAAAACCACGTTTTCGATTTGGAGCAGTTTGGACGCTCACCTGTTATAAACTTCGTTGAATTATGACCGGTATTTTATATATATAAGTTAGTGTACAATAACTTTAATGTGCATGAGTGCACACCAGTTCTTCTAATGAAAAACGTTATAATTAAATCCTTGTGTTCACGATGCTAGAACTCGGATCGAGTCACAATCAGCTTACAGTTTTTACGGAAAACCGGCAAGTTTTCCGACCAAACACATTTCTCGATCCAAGAATTCGGACCGAGTTCTAGCATCGTGGACGCAAGGCTTAAGACCGTTTTAAGTACAGTCTAGAATCCCAGATAGAGTTCTAGACAACAGATGAAGAAATGGTCTAATTGGCTGACTAAATCACGTGCTATTTTTCAGCTAATCAGACTTATCCCCTCAATGTCGCATCTTTGTTATCTATCTCTAATGTGGAGTCTACAATAGAAGTCATAGCGGTCGTAAGGTCCTAAATCGTAGAAAATTGACCAATCACAGTTGATTATTCTTCTCATATTCGACTGTGATTAGTCAATTTTCTGTGACTTGAGACCCTACGACTTCTATTGTAGACTCCGCATAACTGTACCGTAGTGTAATGCGGGGTCTACAATAGAAGTCGTAGCAGTCGTAGAGTCTTAAGTCGTAGAAAATTGACCAATCACAGTTGATTATGCTTCTCATATTCGACTGTGATTGGTCAATTTTTTACGACTTAAGGCCGTAGCACAGACTCTTGCATAACGCATAAGCGAATCAATTAATCAGAATCTTTCCTTTCCTTCCATTCCATGAAAAAGAAGAATTTCGATTGGTCGATTCCCTTTCCCCCATTAAGATCCTACTGGCCGCAGCACAGACTCTTGCATAACGCATAATGCATAGTGCATAAGGGAATCGACCAATCGAAATTCTTTTCCATGGAATGGAAGGAAAGGAAAGATTGGCTGCGTTCAGCAGACTCAACAGTTTTGCAACCGTTTTATGATTGGCTGCGTTCAGCAAACTCAACAGTTTTGCAACCGTTTTATGATTGTCTGCTGAGATAGGACCATTCTTCTAGATCTAAAAGTATGATCCAATTAGCGCTAAGGAAACTTCCAACAGTTGCAAAACAAACGTTCTGCTGAACGCAGCCATTGTCTGCTGAGATAGGACTATTCTTCTAGATCTAAAAGTATGATCCAATTAGAGCGAAGGAAACTTACAACAGTTGCAAAACAAACGTTCTGCTGAACGCACCCATTCTGATTAGTTGATTCGCTTATGCACTATGCGTTATGCGTTATGCAAGAGTCTGTGCTGCGGTCTTAAGACTGCTACGACGTCTATTGTAGACCCCGCATAAAGCCCAATGTCCACGATGCTAGAACTCGATCTCGCTAAGTTCTCGGATCGAGAAATGTGTAACCAATCAGCTTACAGTTTTTACGGAAAACCGGCAAATTGATTGGCTACACATTTCTCAATCCAAGAACTCGGACCAATTTCTAACATCGTGGACATTGGGCTTAAGGATCGACAGGAGAGACTATGGAGAGATGGAGACCTCTAGTTTTGAATGTGGTATATGTGGTAGAATCTGATAGAGTGCAGGGCTGCGTTCGAAAATATCAGCTGGATGCCCTGTGTATCATTTTATCCTTGTTTAACAATGGATGAACAACAAGGATAAAATGATGCACAGGAGTATTTGGATGATATTTCCGAACGCAGCCCAGATATGTAGCTGCACCATAAATGAGGTGTAAATGAGTTGGCTTGTCACTCCTGCCGACTCTTAAAAAAATGCGAAGCCTCGTGAAAGTACGCCCGATATTCCTGATACTACCCGATGCGTGGGTGGATAGTACATTTTCAAAAATGTAGAAAGAGTATGCGAGGAGCATTTGTGACTTGTGGTAGCCGATGGTGATGACAAAGAAGTGATTGCGCGAAGAGTTTAGGTGTATTGAAGACGGAGACATTTGAAAAATCATATGGTATTATTGCCAACGAGATGGAGATGAATGCGTTACTGTTGATAACTGTATGTGCATGCGTCACGCACGCTTTTAATCTGGAACCACGAATACCTGTTGTCAAAAGGGGCCTGCACGGCTCTTATTTTGGCTATTCTGTAGCCCAACATGTTGAGATCGAGAATCACTCGTCATCCAAATTAACCAGTTGGTGAGTATTACTCATTGTCAGTTTCTTATTATCATTCTTTATTTTTGTATCCTATATGTAGATATTGTTGTAATTAATAGGAAAAAATTCTATTTTTAATAATGTATTACGATATAATATGAATAAAATTTTTTTGTCCTGTTGATCTCAATAAATTATTTTGAAATTGAATCATGAGTCTGCAGCACAAAAAATATTGTTGAAAACAATTTTCATTGTTTTAAATATTGAATATTTTTATTTTTATTTTTTAATATTTTTTTAACATATTTATTAAAAATATTGTTAAATATATATATTGTTACAGTTAAATTACAAAAAGCATAGCTTTATCTAAAATAAGAATGAGTGAAAAGATCATTGTATCTTCCTGTCGTCACAAATTTGAGAGTCATATGTAAATTAAGTCATAGAATCTTATTTTTACTTATCTTTTAAAATCAATTCATTGTATACTGTTATTTAAAAAGTTTTTAGTTAAGCTGCTATTATGTTGATGTTAACTTTATTATAACTATATGCTTATTTTTGCACAAGATTTATATATATATATAGAGAGATAACACTTGGTTTCTCTCTTTCAACAGGATGCTAATCGGTGCACCTTTGGATCAAAATAGGCAACCAGGTACAAACAGGTCAGGAGCGTTATGGCAATGTCCACTAAGCACATATACAAGGGACTGTACTCAAGTTATTACAGATGGACGGCTGAGTATGTCCTTATATATTTATTCTATTTCTTGTCATTTCGCTCTATATTTTGTTAATTGTATTATTGTGATAACTTAAAAATATGTATTTATAATACTATCGTATAACTTAATAATTTAATTTATAGTGCTGTATTAATTAAATTATTATTATACCTATACTCTCTCCATCAAATCTGCTCAATGTTTGAATGTTAAGATTAGGTCGAGCACATCTTTATGTATTAAACATGTTCAACAACGAATCTTGATTTAATCCAATAATATTTATATATCACATATTCGATATCTATTTAATGTTGTACTATATATAATAAGACGCTTTTTTGTTAAATCATGTTTCGGTAAACCAGTGGACGATGGTCTACTATACAGACCATACGAATACGATTCAAGTAAGTGTATAAACTTCAGCAAAGTCTTTGCAGAATGAATTGAATGAAGAGTTTGAAGATTTTGACCAGCGGTTTGCCATACAGAGATTGCACTTTTCTAAATAAAAAGTATTACATATATATTAAAAGGCGAGAAAGCATGTGATGTAAAAAAGTTAATCTCTATTATCTATTATATGTTAATTCTTTTGAATCAAAGCTTGCTCTTCTTTGAAATAACACAGAATAGAGATGGAATATTTCCTAAGGCTAATAATACCAATTAACAATAGTGATATATAATTATTTACAGCACTTTTGTGTAAAGAATGTAAATTGATGTTCTTGCTTTTACTAACATGTTTTTATTAATTGTTTTCATTTTTATTTATTATTGCTATCATCATGCATTTTTATTTATTATTGCTATCATCATTCAGATTTATATGTAAGTTTATGTTTATATGCATGGTCACTACATGATATTAATTAACATGAAGATAATCTTTTTGTTATTATTTTTATTCAAAATTATATGTAATTTGATAATATTGTAGAAATAAATCCAATTTTGCAGAAATAAAAAATCTGCTATTGATTTACTGATTATTGTCACTGTCTTATTTTATTATTATTGTGATAAATATATAAATAATTTTATTTATGTATACATACACAAAATATTTTTATATTATATTTTGTTATTATTTCATTTATTTTCTTTCAAAATTTTAATAATTTTCAAATATATTCAACTTAAGAATGTAACTACATATTACACAGATAAATTTTTGTCTGCTATTATGAATAAAGTTACAAATATAATTGATCAAAATATACAAAATTCATAATTATTGTAAATTCTTAAAAGCATAAATGTAATATGTCCCTATTGTATTTCCTCCATAGCTCTATGTTTGTGAAAAGACTACAATATTTTTTCCAGATTTGGAATCGGATGATTTAGTACAGCCGGGCAATGACGAAATAAAAGACAATCAATGGTTAGGAGTTACTGTACGAAGTCAGGGAATAGGAGGTAAAGTTATGGTGAGTAAAAAAAATTGTGGATAATCATAAAGTCGACGATACATCACACAGATTATCAATTGATTTTATGTATTCTCAGGTATGCGCGCATCGCCATATCGTGAAAACAGCTGATTCGCAATGGGGTCAGGGTCAATGTTACATACTGTCTCAAGATTTAAAATATGACGATTTAAAAAAACCATGCTCTGGAAAGCCTACTAATAAGTAATATAAATAAATTGCCTAATTTCTGAATATTCTACATATTTACAACACTTTCTTAAATTTCTTCAGCTAACAATCTTGTTTCCTGCTCAATTTTTCAGAGCTCATGAGCAGTTTGGTTACTGTCAAGCCGGGACTAGCGGTTTATTAACCGCTGAAGATCGTGTAGTGATTGGTACCCCGGGACCACATACTTGGAGGGGGACTCTCTATCTATTCACCATTTCTGACGAATTTTTAACTAGAGACAATACAGTTTACAACGCGCCAATGCAAGATTTTTCGCCTGTAAACAAATATAGCTATCTCGGTACGTAGCTTTATTAAAAATAAATTATTTTGGTATAAACTTTATTCATAATATTCTTATTATAAATATTGTCCGAAAATTGATTTGCTCTGCAGTTAAATTAATCATTTCTCCTTATTATAATGATTGCTACTGAATTAGATTCTTTTTAACAAGTAATTCCTTTAACAAGCTGGTGTCATGTCAACTTTTTTGTTTAATTTACGTTTGATGTTATAGGAATGTCCGTGGCCGTTGGAAACTTTTTTGGGAAAGATTTAGCATATGCGGCAGGTGCACCCCGTTCTAATGGTACAGGCCAAGTAGTTTTATTTACCAGACGTGATTTTAAGCCGGACATGGACGTTGCCCTTGTTCTGGATGGCGAACAATTCGCTTCGAGCTATGGATACGAGATTACATCGGCAGATATAAACGGAGATAAGTAAGACAATGTTTAATACATATTTCAATGATTATTACAAAATCACTGCGTTATATAAGAATTTATTTTTGTTCATTTTGTTTGTACACTTTAATATTTATTGTTTTAGAGTAACTGATTTGGTTGTAGCAGCACCGTTTTATTTCAACAAAGCGGAGGGTGGAGCTGTCTATATTTATACAACGTTAGATTTATGTCGAACTGCCAATGACAAGTGTTCGCCTGTCAAACTCGTCGGTCATGAGGAATCAAGGTTTATCATAAAACTTACATCATGTTGTATTTGGATGGATATTTAAGTATGGTAATGACAAATTGACGCTAGGTTTGGATTCGCATTGACAAATTTGGGTGATTTAAACAAGGATGGATACGAAGATATTGCAATTGGCGCTCCATATGAGGGAAAAGGCACAGTTTATATTTATCTAGGTTCCAAGAATGGCATAATTAAAACACCTTCTCAGGTAATAAATTTTGGCGTAATGCTCATTAGTTTTGTCTTTTACTCTATATATAATTTCAATTTCTTTTTTAACTTGTCTAATGCTCACTTTATTTAATAAAATTTATCGTTTTGTTACATTATTATTTAACAGATCATTCACGCTGAAGATATGCCTACGCCATTGAAAACATTTGGTTACTCGTTAAGCGGCGGAACCGACATGGATCAGAATGGATATTCTGATCTCCTTATCGGAGCATATGAGAACGACGCAGTCGTACTTCTCCGTTCTAAGAAAATAATCGATATATCTACTTATATACGCTATGCAAAGAAGGATGGGATATATCAGGATACAATAGAACCTATCGATCCCAATAAAATTGGATGTTTGGCTGATTCGAATTCGAATCATACATGGTAATAATAATTTTAATTATGAATAAATTGTAATATATATGTAATATATAATATATAATTTAATGTGTGCGTGCGTGCGCGTGGTGACGACACTACACATAGTTCTTATACTATACATACAATTACACTATATATATAGTGTAAGAATATATATAATATATATGTATGTGTGAAACTCTGTAGTTTCGCGTTTGAGGCTTGCTGCAAGACGGAATCGCTAGCGAAAGAAGATTCTATGCAAAATCTGAAATTAAACTATTATATCGAAGCGGAAACCTATACTGGAACCAAGAAATTCTCGAGAGTATTTTTCGGCATCAATGGTAATACGCGTCCTCATTACATAAATCGAACAGTTACCTTAGATAGCACAAAGTTGGTACACTGCCAAAAGGAAATTGTTTATTTGAAGGTAAAGTTAAATCATACTATGTTTTATGTTATTTCTGTTATCATATTTTTAATACATATAAGCATGCAATTATACAACACAAAACGTTTATTGTTGTTTCGTTAACATTTAATAATTATATATGTACTTAATTTTCTAAATCTTAAAGCAAAAATATCATAGATTTTACTTACAAAATTTAAAAATAAACTTCAAGTATCATGAAATCCATATTTTATAGGTCAACTATTTGATAAGGCTACCTACCTGAGTCCGTCAGAAAATTATCAGTTATATCGCAATTAATTGCAGTACAATTAAACGTAGATATGAGAAAGTTTCTGGGCGAATAAAATCATCTTTATTTTGATATATATATATAATCATGTCATATTGATAAATCATATTTATTTTTTGACATAGTATTGTATTAATGATAATGTTTATATGAAAACAAAAATTGTTGATATGTGCTCGTTGATATTCAAAACCGTTGATATCAAAAAGATGACTTTTCACAGAGTTTCCGCAAGCTATACGAACGTTATCAGAAGTGTATTGTCTCTTGGAGGAATTAGTTTGGAGGACAATAAAGATCATTTGTATATTAATTAAATGGTATTTATTTTCTCATAACATTCATCGAACTGCATTGCTACAATTCTGTTCGATTTACTTTTTTATCGGTATTTAATCAGTTTTGGTGCAAATATCAAATGATTTTTATTGACTGTCTTATTTTTATTTGTACTCTCTTAGAAGATCTATAATTATTTATTGTGGATGTCTAACAGGAGAACACACGCGACATCCAAACTCCTATCAAATTCCGTCTGAATTATTCGCTGATACAAGAAGAGCCAGTCATGCCTCTCGAAGGTGCCCCTTTACCCGATATGAAGAATTATCCAATACTCAATCAACAAGAAGCCGCACGTGTATTCGAGGCTGTCTTTCAAAAAGATTGTGGAAATAACGACATTTGCGAAAGCGATTTACAAGTGATAGCTAAACTGAATTTATCAGGTAGGTGTTTCTTTCTTATGAATTTCATATCAGAATTATCATAATATATACATATTTCACCGTGTAATTTTCATTAAAGTAAAATAACTTTTTAATGCCTCTTTTTAATGCCTTAACTTTACTCCATTCTCAGTTAATTCAACTTTTTCATAAACTGACATTTCATTTTGTACTGTTTCTCCATTATTTCACATTTGCCATTTGGCATGTATGCACTAGAGGCGTGTAAAATATCTTTACTGCAGACTTCCGCTCGATTGTGATAAAAAAAAAGCTCGAGCTTTTAGGATCAAGCTTTTTAGGCTCGAGCTCGAGCTTGATCTAAGACTCAAGCATAAGAAAAATAAACGTTATTGCGCATCGATCGAACCGTGTTACATGAACGTACCCAAAATACTGTAAATATTGTACGCATAGTCAAAATGCAATTCTGTAATCTTACATTAGAACTACACACAAGGAAACGGATAAAAGTTTGAGAGTTTTGTGCGCGATTGTATATACAATAAAATGGAAGATATTTTTCTCTCTCTCTCTCTCTCTCTCTCTCTCGATATTCTGCTTATATCTGAATAAAAACAAACATAATATAAAGCAAAGTATATTTTAAATTTACCAGAAAAAAATTTTGCTAAATTTTGCTAATATGATCTCTTATTGTATTAGCTTCCTCCGTAAAACCGGACTTCTACGAGTTGCTTTTGGGCGAAAGAGAAGAGATAGTAGTGGAAGTGAATGTGGCAAACATCGGTGAGTCTGCGTACGAGGCTCAACTGTTTATCATTCACTCACAAAGTTTGAACTACATCGCCAGTAAAAGCAACGATTCCGTAATCTGCAACTTGTACAACGCCACTATAGTATCGTGTTCTATCGGCAATCCATTCAAAAAAGACAAAGCAGTGGACATACAAGTGAGATTTGATCCCAAAGGTCTCGAGGATAATGAATCGCAATTGGGCTTTATAATTTTTGCAAATTCTACATCAAAGGAAATCAAAGAGAAACAACCCACTGTGCTGCAAGCTACGGTGTTAAAACGTGCCGAACTCTCAATCAAAGGGTAATTACTATGCTATTTATTCAGTATCCGATCTCATATGATTTCAGTGATATGTCTTCACATATGCAGCATTTACAACTTGTTAATTCGCTCTCTCTCTCTAAAAAAATTATATATATTTATACATAATTAAATTTGTATATCCATCGCATTATTTTTGCACGGTATACTGTGTCACTGTTCCTCGATAAGAAATACTGTCGATGTAAATATGTACTTATACTACTTATACACCAATAATTGAGCTATTCAATTTAATTTATATACAGTTGCATGCAAAAGTGTCCGGCCAAAGATATTTTTATGATTATTAACGTAGGTACCTCCACCGTGCTTCACAGTTGGTATTTGATATCGCGAATCATTTCTAGTGCCTTTTGGTCGTCGAACGTACCGTCTACCATCATTTCCAAACAAATTAATTTTAGTTTCATCTGAAAACATCACTTTCTTCCAATCTTCAACAGTCCAGTTACGGTGTTTTTTTGCAAATTCTAATCTGGCCTTCTTATTTTTTTTGCTAATAAGCGGTTTCTTAACTCCAACGCGTCCAAAAAGTCCCACTTCTGTCAATCTGCGTGAAACCGTACTTTGACTTATGTCAGCCAATTTTTCTTCGCGTAACTCGCGTGCGATGACCGCGGCATTCTTTTTCACATCTACGACAGCCTTTCTCTTAATCACTTTATCGACACGATTAGTAGTTTTTCTTGGCCTCCCAGGGCAGGGTTTATCTTTTAGAGCACCTGTAGTCTTGAATTTATTTATTATATCGTTAACAGTCGATTTACCTAATTCTAAAACATCAGCTATTTCACGTGAAACTTTTCCTTCGTTGTGAAACTTGATCACCAATTTACGTATGTCTAAAGACGTGCGTTTTGGCATTTTGACTGAGTATAATTGATCGAATAATAGAAAAGAAACGTGCTCTTAATGTTTACATACCTTCGTGACCGATAACGTAAACAAAGCCGTGCAAATTATACGTTCTTGGAATTTGGCCGAACAATTATGAAGAAGCAAAATGTGTTATTTTAGTTATAAATACGTGTTAATCGTTATAAACAATTTTTTAATTGTGCATTTTAATTACATGTCAAAAGTACTTTATGATGATATATTTGTGTTTTTATTTTGTACCCTTTCTACGTTAATAATGATAAAAATATCTTTGGCCGGACACTTTTGCATGCAACTGTAGTTATGTTTTTATTACATATACTAATAATTAAAAAAATGTATATTTATTTATATTTGTAGAAGTGCAAAAACTCAATGGGCGTTTTACGGTGGCCCTGTAGTTGGAGAATCCGCAATAAAATATCTGAATGAGGTAGGACCAAAGGTGTCACATATTTATGAAATATTTAACGAAGGCCCGTGGAAGGTCAGCACTGTGGAAGTGCGCATTTCATGGCCTTACGAGGTCGCGAATGACAAAGCGCATGGAAAATGGTTGCTCTATATGGAAGAGATGCCAACTATTCAAGGTAATACAAAATTCTTTGTTCCTTCGATTGACCCTCCCCCCCCTCTCTTTTTCTCTCTCTAATACACCAAAATAAAAAAATCGAGTAGAAGCTATTTGTCTGATTGTAAGATTGAGAAATGAGAATTAATTATTTCATTCTTGAGATTCAAGAATTCACCAATTAAAGTTTTAAATTCATCATCTAAAAGACGAGCATTTTACGAAAAAGATAAAAATGCAGTATGTGTGCGTGCGTGTGCGATGATCAATTTAAAATGCTTAAAGCAAAAATTAATTTATTTTTAAGAGAATGAAGATTAAGTATAAACTTCAGAGACTCTATATTTATCTTTCTTATTAAAAAAAAAAAAGAAATTATAAAAATGTTTTAAAAGAGGAACTTAAAATTTTTACTTCCTGCAGAGTTTGAAAGCTCATAAATAATTTTTAATTGTGAGTAATTTGTTTTTCATCATTCGAGTGTTTTAATTCTAGGGGGTTGGGCAAAGAAAAATATAATATATGTATATAAATATGATATTTAAGAATATGTAGTATATACATATATTAATACATATGTTTATCTCTTTTTATTGCATAAGATTTGTTCAGTATATTACATTAATGTTATTAAATGTGATAAAAATATACAATATTGTAAAATATTACACAAATTAAGCTAACAATACATCTAAATACGTATGTTAAATGATATAGCTCTGGGAGATGGTGAATGTACATTACCACCAGGATATGTAGTCAATCCATTAAAACTACAAGATAATGTCAACTTGGACGATATCGATAACATTATACAATCATCAACTCCATCGACAATCTTATATAATCATACTAATCACATAAGAACAACGCGAGATACAGAAAAAGTTGTAAATACGCGAACAATTATTGACAAGGATGGACATCGACATCGTGTTGTGGTGATGGTAAGTTATCACTTATGGTAAATCGTCATTCAATTATATTCGCAAGGTATAATTAGGAGAGTCGCATATAGAACTCTGAAAATAAACGCGAAATTTGTAATAAATCCCTATACGAACTGATTCATTGTATATGATACAAATGTCATAATTCTGAAATTATAATTATGAAATAGATATTGTGTTTCATTATTTATGAAATAGAATTGTAAATGTGAGGTATTTTTTTTCAATATCTATTCAAACTCCATTTTCATAAAAGGCAGTGTCAAAAATTAAAATATCCTTTAGCGTTCTTAAATTTTTACATAGAATTTCATTATTCTTAAGCTTTCAAAATTTAAAGCTTTTCTATTTTTGCGAATTCATTCTATATAGGACATTTTGATAGCAAAGCGTTTTTTATGAAGTGTTGATGGAAGGATTCTTACATTACAGAATTGCAAAGCTGGCACAGCAAAATGTTTCGATATTACATGTTACATATATAACTTACAGAGGAAACAGGAAGCAATCATAACTGTTAAAGCGAGGTAATAATAGAAATGTAAAAGTGATTATCATTAATTGCATCACACTTGATCACAAATAAATGACTTATTAATTTATTAATATGGATCACTCTTAATTATATAATTAATATAATACTTTAAGGAGCGAACTAATATTTTAGAGCTCAAAACAAAAAAAATATATTAACGTATTAACATAATACATTAATGTATGTTAATAAACACAATCAAGTTTTATCTTTCCCAGACAATTGAATAAGAAGTTTTATTAATATTAATATTTCAATTATATTCATTTTAATATTGTAGAGCATCTTATAATCTTCAAAGAAATAACTGATTTCAGACTTTGGAATTCTACTTTAGTCGAAGACTACCCGAAAGTGGACATGGTTAAAATAGGTTCCAATGCTAGAATAGTAATACCTTCAAACATTGTGATACAACAAGAGAACTTGAAGGATGATTACGCAATTGTAAGCACATTTTTCTATATATGTATACAATATATATTTCGATACTTGATAATTGTCTATATCAAACCCAAGATACTGATAATTGATAATAAAATTCTAATGTTGCATTTCCAATCTTAAATTTAATACAAAAAGATGTAAGAAACATATTAAAAGCGTTACGATAAAAATTTAATAGTGTTCTTTCACATTATTGTATAGGCCGAGACAATCGCTTATCCAGATCTATTGGATCAGCAAGAAGCCGAGCCTGTACCAGTGTGGATATATATAGTGGCTACAGTAGCTGGCATGTTATTATTCATTCTACTTACATTAATATTGAGAAAATTCGGATTCTTCAAAAGGCGACGGCCAGATCCGACCTTATCTGGAAATCTCGAGAAACACAGAGACGATAATCCTGAAAATGAAGCATTATTCAAACATTAAGCACTAAATAATCGAAATATAAAACATAGAAACATAAAAACGCAACAAACTGTCATGATTACTTAAGATTAAGTACTTATGGTATAGAAGAAAAAAATGATGAAAAAGAATGTTTATTCACGTACACAATTTATTTCTGGTTTTATACTGCCTGAATTTGAAATGCATATTTTGTACATACGCAAGAGCAGCTAAGTACACGAAGATTGATATATTGAAGTTTGTGATATTGTTATACTAAATACATTTTTTACACACAACAAATTTTTCTCGAAGAATATTCAGATTGTATGTATGTATGTATGTATGTATGTGTGTATACATATATCATATAAATGCCTTAACGTTATCTTTTATTAGAGAAAAAAACGCGCATCATGTTTAAACAGTTATCAACAATGACTATCCGTAATGAAGAAACAGGCAATATAAAGCAATAATCAAAAAGTAGCTTTTGTGACATGTATTATATTTGAAAAATTAAAAGAATTTATTTCCTATGTTATTTAAGTTTATAAAGGCATTTTTATAATTTTTATAATTATGTTAGTTTTAAAAGTTATTTAAAAATATCTACTTATTTTGAATTAACAGATATAATATAAATAATTAGATCAAAAAATATCCAACGACTGTTAAGGCATTTGTAATATCTATTGTATAATGAAATAGCCATTTTATTCCAATAGGAAGTATATAGCTATTATTATTAGTTTTTATTTATATTTTACTCATGTCATTATATATTTAAAGTAGCATTGACATAATATAGGAGGGAGTGATAAATTAAATTTGTAATAAAAATCATTCTCTTCATCCAAACATTATAGTGAAATTTAAAAAATTATATAATTTTATATTTGTTTTATTTTTAAAAGATAATTTCCTTAAAATTAAAGTAAAAAGTAAATAAAATTATTAAAACTGCGAGATATAAAACACACGATGACTCAGAATCGAATATATTATAATGATTTAAATGCATTAATATCTATTCATCATGTAATGGAACTATTCTTCATTATTATCATTCTTCATCTTATTATTATTCTTCTATTATTATTATTAATCTTCTATAATATTTTATTATTATTATTATTCTTCATTATTTTTTAATTTTTATTTAAAAATATCCCCATCTAGCAGATCTGAGGTTGTATTAAATTATTGATTATATGTAGAGTGTTCGGTAAACACTGTAACAACGCTTAAGGATAAATTCCTCCTGAGATCATTTTAAGACGAAAATCCTAATACCAAAATATTATAAGCTATAATAGTTCTTGATTATTAATAAGCATTTAAAATTAGCAAATCATACTGCCGATACTACTTAAAGTTCTGATGTGGTATAACGGAAAATGTATCAAGCACACTTGAATGCGCGACCTTTAGACGGTACGATTCGCTAACTTTAAATGCTTATAATTAAAAAATTATTATAGCCTTTTTGATATAGACATTTGATATAGACATTATTAGAATTTTTGTCTTAAAATGATCTTTTATTACGATCTTTACCGGGGACACTGTATATAATTATTAAAGCTTTAAGCTCTGATATATTCTCTATTGTAACAGGAATACAAAATGCAAGTTTTAAATGTATTGTGAACAACTATGAAACATGTTAAATACATATATTCGTTGAGATATTTGGAAATTTAAATTTAGAATTCTGTATAATTGACTATTATTCTATAAATATATTTAATATTTGTTTAATGTATCTATAAATTTTATCATTTTATAAATTATTTGTTGTAATCTGGTAAAAGAAAGAAATCATTCCGTTACACACAATAAAAATGTTTTATATACATATATATGTAATTTAAAAATGAAAGGAAAAAGATTTCGCATAAATACAATGTCATATTTATATTATCAGACTGTCAAAACTGAATGATGTTACGATCTCGAAAACTAATGATGTTACGATCTCTCTGCCAATATTTATTTATACTGCCTTAAAAACGGAAACGAAAATAACAAAGTTCACATACAGAACGTTTGATTTATCAAGCACCTTATATTACAAGTATAAAATTTGTTTATCGTTTAGTAATATTTTCTTATTATATATACATATATTCTTTTAGTGATGTTACATGCGATAATAAATACTATATTTATCTGTAATAGATTTTACATACATATTTGCATTTTATTAATATTTACAATAAAATTTTATTCTAAAATATACACACACACATATATGTATATTAGCCGAGAGCATATTTCTTTATATATCTTTAATGAAACCTTTATATTTTAAAATAAAAAAAAATCGGAAGTTTTGCAAGTATGTGCATTCGTACAAAAGAAAATTCGAAGAATACTAATAGCGTTTTCCCTTGATTGCACTAGTGCAACATTCAGGCTGTAACGTGTTTCCATGGCTGATAGTAAGCGAACTCATTAAATGTACCGTGTTTCCATTGCTATGATGCAAATTTTATATACGAAATGGAATTTCGTCTCAAAGAGACGGTGAAAAGGCAGTGTGACATTTAAAATTTGAAAATGGAAGTTAATTGAGAGCGATTTTAGCGCAATAATGAATGGCTACATTCAGCAAAGAAAGCAACTGTTGTAAAATTCTTCATTATAATTGGTTTATACATTTAGATCCGTAAGGAACCAAAAGCAAGAACCAATCATATTTAAGAATTTTACAACAGTTGCAAAAAACTGCTTTTTCTACTGAACGCAGCCAATGAAGTATAAGACTGCGTTCTGTTTCATGCATGATGCATCTTTTATCCTTGTTATTCACTGAATGTTAAACAAGGATAAATGATGCATTATGCACATCATGCGTAAAACGGAATGCAACCCAAGTGTACACTACGATGTGTACCACTCTAAGTGCAGCACTTAAATGCAACTAGTAAGGTGCAAAGCTACACCCAGTGCATCCCAAGGGAAAACGCTGTAAGTAGAATATATAACAAATTTGTTCTTGACAAGGTAAGTAATAAAAGGCAATGATCATTTATTCTATAAAGAAATTTTAAATTAAAATTTCTACTTATTTAGTAATAATTTTCCCGTTGTATGTATTATATATATCTAATATTGGAACATCCTATATTTCTTTTTAAATTAAAATTCATATTTATATTTTTTATCTTACCCTGAATGTATCTGAGGAGACCTACTTAGACTAGCATTATGTATTATGAAAAAAATTATTGGCTATGATGATCGATATCTAGAAATGGTTTGTTACAATACTTTTCCAGATAACAGCAATCTGCGATCACAAACCTGTATGAAATTAAAGGCATAATTATTTAATTGTATTTATGTATGTGTAATCGCAGCTCTATTATACTCAATAATTATATTAATAAGATTGTACAATAAAAGTTCAATATAATCTTTACACAAATTATATTTTATATGTATATAAATGTAATTCAGATAATAACGAAAATACATCTGTAGTCTACAATTATTTACATGCATACATGCATGCATAATTACCTATATAATAATACTGTCAAGGGAACAGTACTAGCATGCCACAAGGAATGAGCATCAAATATCCAAAAAATGGGAGGAAAATCTGCCAACTCGAGTAGAGTCACGAAAGTAGTTAATATATTGAACCAAGCGATTAAGTACATATAAGGCAACTTAATGCGGTTAAGATACCACCACAGCATTGTTATCGTGACAGTCGCTAATCCTAGAATTATAAACGGTTCAATTTTACAATGTAGTTTTGTTATCTTCTTGTAAATATATTACACAATCACGATATGAAATTTACCTATCGCTACATTAACCATCATATTATAACCATAATTAATTCTGCCTGACCATAAATGTGACAAATGTGTACACAAAATGCTCACATATCCACATGTTATAATAATAAATGCTTTAGTTCCCTTGTTCGTTATTCTAAAAATAATTACTACGTATATTAGATTTAATATGAAATAATCAAGAATAATAAATTAAATATATTGTTATGCCCGCATCGTGCCGACATCTGTCCTGTACCATCGGTGCCGAATGTCGGCACGATACGGGCATAACAACATATTAAAAGACTGTCTTTGAATTCTAAAGTTACTTTACTAAATACATATTAATCATTGAATTAATTAATTAATTCAATGATTATTTTATATACTTTTAAATATTAAAAAAAAATACATTAATTATATTCAGTAAAAACTTATTGCACATACCTTAAAAGCATGCAATATAAGAGTGTAAGTACCATACCAAACGCACAAGAATAGTCCATAGCTTCTGTAAATGGCCAGTCCCGCGAATGAAATACGGTTGACCAAAACCATCCATTTAAACATATCTATAATAAAATTACACTTTTTAAGCAAATTATGTAATACTCGAAGAGGATTAATGTGAGTCAAGAGAAAAATGTTTAACGATAAATAACATCCTTAAACATAGCTAATTTACTTGAGAAAATACATAATTAAGAAAATGTGAAAAATCATATTGCTTTTTGCCTATAAATTTATTGACCAGAATGAAGCAACTCTTTCCTTAATAAAAAAATTATGAGAAATCAATAATCTTTAAGTTTTAAATAATTGAAAATAAAGTTTTCAAAAAAAAAAATTAAATTTCAAAGATAATAATACAGATATTGACAAACTTTTTCATTACATTTGAAATGTATTTTACTTGAATAGATTTATAATTCATTAAAACATGTGATGTATTAAAAATTGAAAATTTGCAATGAATAATAATGTTTATCAGCTTGGCTAAAAAAATTGTACAATTCCAAATTAATGAAAAAAATGTATATGTAAAAAAAATTGCTGTTTTAGACACTTGAAGATATATATAAATACTGAACTTACAATATTGAAATATGTCCAAGCATAGAACATAGGATTAGTTTGATCTATCCTTCTTTTAAATTTTCGATACATTATCCAATGTGCACACAAATTTAGTATAGAGAATAAAACTGAAGCAGGCTCTTGACATCCAAACAAACGAATGAATGGCCACTGTAAAAATAAGAATAATCTCTATTGTTATTCATATCAAATGGATTATCATAGGTATACGTTATATGAATAAATGAAAATATTATGTAGTACTGATACATTGTAGAAATTAAAATGCTATATAAAAGTAATATATATTCTATAAAAATAATATCTGCTTTTATAGAAATAATATGTAAGCGAATGTTTTTATGCAATTATACTACAAAAAAGTTGATTTAAATAAAGATATTATTTTTCCTTCCATAATTAAATCTTTTCATATAATAAAGATTATGACTACATATTTAGCTTACTTTTCCATGAAACTGTGGTATGTTCCAACCATGAGATACATAGTAATCAACGGTCCTCCATATGCAAATATAACTACAATCTTCCTTGCAAGACCAGTGTAGCAAGATTAAGAATAAAGAAGGTTGTTCCTTAAAATTTATTTCTACAACATGCATCATTTAAAACATTTAAAATTGTTAAATACTAAACCTTCAACAAAAGAAATATTTTTATAAGTACAAAAATGCATCCAAAAAGAATTTTACTACTAGTAACAAAGTTGTAGAACGATATATCAAACACACAATACAGAGTATCTTGATTGATTCATAGCATACTTAATATTCATTAGATTCAAGATATTTTGAGTAAATCAGACTGAAGAAAAAAATAAGGATAGTGAATTACATAAAAAATTTACATCCATTTTAATTCTGGATAATCATGACGATTATTTTAAATATAATATTATATTACTAAAGTATAAAGAAAATAAAGAAGAATTTCTATTATTTTCTCATTTATTTACATATGTATTATATTTGCATACATATATATTGCTTTTTATATGAATATGATTTGTTAATATTCTATATAAGTACATACTCTTTATAAATGTATATAATTAAATACTATATATTATATAAATAATATATATTAAAGAATTCAAAAAAAATGTGGAAAAAATCGCAGCCCAATCATTACCGTCTCTGCAGTTTTTATTGCGACACAGTGCTAGACATTGGTTGTATATTTGCGACTTGTCACCTAACGAACCAATCGTATTTCCAACGAAACAAACTTGTAGAATCAAAAGAACCCATATCATTTTTGGCATGTCGCCCAATGTCGATCCATGAGTCCATGACGGAATTATGACGGTGCTGTATAAGCTGATTCACGAAGATGCGCAGTAACAAAATAATGACATTCGCGCATTTCAGCTAGAGAGCTCCCTCAAAAGGAGAGAGGGGCAAATTGCATCACGTGAATGCCCGCGTCCAATCAGGACGAGGGTCACGTGACCAGTTTTCTTCAAAGTTTGTTTGCGTCACAAGCTCCATCATGCTCCAACATGCTCCTACCATAGCTCCTACTCACTCTACCAAGCGCGTTGGAGTGAGTAAGAGCTATGGTAGGAGCATATTGGAGCATGTTGGAGCATGCGACGCGAACAAACCTGTAAGGAGTGGTCACTACCTTAATGCGGGTCGTAGGGTCTTAAGTCGTAGAAAATTGACCAATCACAGTCGAATATGAGAAGAATAATCAACTGTGATTGGTCAATTTTCTACGACTTAAGACCCTACGACCGCTACGACTTCTATTGTAGACCCCTCATTACGATTACGACTAAAATTTTTGTACGGTGATGGCCTTAAGCCTGATTTATAATGGCCGTAACCGTTAACTTATGCCGGTGCCGG
>NW_017257428.1:1359028-1370240 GCF_001594055.1 Mycetomoellerius zeteki | reverse complement strand
GAACGCAGCCATTGAAGCAACCAATCAGCGCTATTCCGAATAGCGCTGAATAGCGTTGATTGGTTGCTTCAATGACGCATTCTCTATTCCGCACCGTGTGATTTCACCCTTACAAAACAAACGTTCTGCTGAACGCAGCCATTGAAAAAAATTAGTCACGCGATCCCCATCCTGATTGGACGTGGGCATCACGTGATACAATTTGCCACTCTCCCTTTGTGTTGCCTCTACTGTCGACTTGCCAAGTGACAGACTGATAGCTGATGACAGGACTTGAGGAGAACCAATATCTTAGGAAGAGCATAAAGCGAGACGGAAAAGAAAAAAAGAGATACGCGATCCGCGCAATTCGCGGCTATTCAGATAAGAGATAAATATGCGCTTTCGAATGTCAGCGAGGAACAATAAACAGACGCGATAGACCACGATAACGGACGCAGAAATACGGAGGGATACTCGTCAGGTGGAAAAACAGAAGCAGACACCTGTTGCTGCCGGCCTCATTAGACGATTGCTATGGCTCATCTACTCAAAAACCTTACCAATAGTATCTGGCATGCATTTCACGCTCTACAGGCCGATGCCACCAACACAGTCGCCAAATCCAAGTTAAAGGTGAAACTTTGAATGATATCATAAAATCACCAAGAAAATCCATTTGGATAGTTCAATAAAATCATGCAATCTTCTATTATCTCTTTTGTTTTCTTTTCTCTTTGACACTTGTTCATTTCAGTATTTGATTTTGATAGGTATTAACAGCTAATATTGGTACCTTGATGGATTTGTACGGCGTAGAAAAAGGCCTGGAGCATTACCGGAGTACGCAAAGTTTAACGTTCGATCAATACATCTATTATTTACAGAAAGAAGTAAGATCTTTTTTAAAATGCATTATTATAAACTATTTATGTATATATATCTCAAACAAAATGAGGTAAATGCCAATTCTCTTAATTATTTAAAGAAATAGTAGAATTTTATACAAAGAGATGTATATATACAGGTGAATGTATTTTTGAAACGTTTTGGCTCGTACTTTATTATTAATAAATTCTAGCAAATATTTGATCGAGGCAAAAACTTGTAGGAAATGTGAAAATAGAGCAGAATATTCAGATACACAAAATCTAAGATTTTTAAGATATTATATGCAAAGACTTTTGCTTTATCTTTCTATTTTCAAAATGCATATCTTTGAACCACGGTTTCCTAGTAGTGAATTCAATCACTCGCACTACACTGAATCGGTGTTAAAAGCTGCTTTACATAAAATATCTCAATATAGTGATACAATATAATCAACTTTGACAATGAAATGATACATATATATTTTGTTAAATAATGTGACTATATCATTAGTAGATAGTTAATCGTTTAAAATATTTATATACTTTTACATTTAACTTTGTTAATTTCATGTAAAGCAGCTTTTAGTATGCACTGATCTAGTGTAGTGCGAGTGACCGAATTCGCTATAAGATTTATTTCAAGTATCTTTTTTTTCTATCTTCACTCATTCAAGAGCATTTACTTTGCTTTTGCTCATCCAGCTTGATGCGGTCTGTACAATAATTTCAGGTGTTCTCTTCTGTAACTGATGCTACCTCTGTACCAACATTGAAGACAATGGAAGAAGGGATAGATGAAATTTGCTGGCTGGTTTGTAAAAAGATCTATCTCGAGAGATCCCATTCAGTTTTTGACGATCATAGTGTTTATCAATTGTTCAGAATTTACTGCCTGCTGGCCGAGACAGATTCAGATGCAACAGATTCTTATCTGGTTAGCGGTTGCTTGTAATAAATTATATAAACAAATGTCTTTAACAATTTTCGATAACCAATGTATCGCTTTTGGTGATGCAGGTGATAATGCATGGCGACGAGGTAGCGCGAATCGCTTCCCATCTAGTAATGTCCTTGGGTCTACAATGGGACGCGGCAGATTTCTTGGCTCTATCAGCGGCTATTGGGACATTTAGGTAATTTGTTGTTTCTAGCTTATCATACTAATCGCAAAGATAAAGATATAAAAAAATGCAATTTGTTGATGAAAAATTTATCGGGAAGGTTTCCCACATTTCTGGCAGTGTTGGAATCCAAATATAGTGGTGGTAATACTTTGGATATTATGGCGTTATCAGAGGCGATTGATGATCTCTACCAGATTTACATAGAGAACGTGGTGAAAAAGGTAAATCGATGTTTTGCTTAATTTTGTTAATAAATTGAAGAAAATTTGATTCTTAAATTGATAGGTCTTCCTCTAAACGCATGCTATAATAATGCATGAGTACGTTCTGAGTTATGCAAGAAGCGCATGATGCATCATTTATCTCTGTTGTTCACTGAATAATAAAAAAGGATAAAATGATAGATCGTTATCGCTTCATATGTAATTCTAAACGCACTCCATGTTGCATCTTATGTTTACATACACATATTATAGTTGTAAAGCCCATATTAGACTACCGACCGTAATGAACGAATCACAATAACTTACTGATTGTGATTGATTTACTATGAATCGACAATCAGAGTTGGTAGTCGAATCGGCCTGCAAAATCGGTAATCTAATATGGACTTGAGAGGCAACAATAGAACGCGCGTGCATTACAATGAAATAATTTTTTTCTTTTTACAAATATCGTGCAGGGCTATTTAATGAAGAAAGGTTTTCTGCTGCCAACATTGCGATATTTTTGGTTCGTCTTGCGTCCCGGTGAATTGACATATTACAAAGATCCCCAACAAAAAGAGCCATCCGGATTAATACTCCTGAACGTTAATTGTTGGGCCGATACTGTGACAAATGGTGGAAAGCCTGATAGAAGGTTTGTGCTTAGCACTTCCGAACATAGATGCATAGAGCTAATGGCAGAGGATCACAAAGGCAGGCTCCAATGGCTCGCGGCGTTACAAACAGCCATTCAGCATTCGAGCGAGAAGATCGGCTATCAGAGAAGTTTGACCAATCAACGAAGATCCTTGCGACAAGTAAATGCAAATTAATTGAAGAAGAAAAATATGTAAAAGATGCTTTAGTAAAATCGTTTTAGTTAATACTTATTCAAAAACTTGTATTGTTACTTGCTAGGCTGTTAAACAAGAAAAAGAAGAGACCAAGTTGGAACTTCAGCATGAGAGGCAAGCTAGAATCGCCGCCGAAATACAAGCTCGGAAATTGGAAACTCTGTCGAAGGAGGAAGGTGCTAAAGTTCAACAACTGGAAGATGTTAAACAAAAGCTAGAGTTGCTGCTACAAGAAGAAAAACAGGCTCTACGTGATGAGGAAATAGGTAATAGGCTATTATATCTAATTCTTATCGTATTAATTTTTGTAGGATTGTATAATTTAGATAGATATGTCTTATGTATATTGTAGTACGAAGTTTACAAGCGAGAGTACTACGCGAAGAATGGGAAAAGAGAGAGCAATTAGAGAGATTGCAACAGGAGCAGCAGGAAATTTTAGATGGAGAAGATGAAAAGAATGGAATTTGAACAGATGCAGAAGAAAAACGAGCAGCAGTTGCAAGGTACATAACATCTAAATAAAATGAAAAATAAAACATCTGCTTTAAATCTTATTATATTAATTTGATTCTTCAAAAGCTACACAACTACGTACACATGTGTATTTCTTTCTTTAGTTTTCATTTTATATTCTTAATGTTATTATTATTTTTATTTTTCAATTTCTATCTTTGAAAATTTTCACTTTTGCATTATTCTTTTATATTAATTTTTAGATGCTGAATTACGACTTAAGCACCTAGAAGCGGAAAGGGAGCATTTGGACACAGAATTGCGAGCTGCACGCGAAAAGGTGAAACGCACCGAAGAGGCTCAATTTTTATTGGAAGCACAAATCGTGACGCGTCCCTTGAGAGGAAGTGAGAGGATTCGACGTACTCAGAGCTTTATACCGACAACAAAAGAACGACCGTTGTCCATAGAGAAAATTGACAACAGGCCTATGACAATGCAGAAGAATATATGACATCGATAGCTAAAGATCGATACTTTTATCGCCCGAATTGCATTTAAGTCTTCCACCAAATAGAGTGACAAGAAAAGCCTATAGAATCTATTGTATTGTTGCAGAGCAACTATATTATATTTTCATGAAGAATGTGAGAAAATTTCATGCGAACTCGGAATTCGATAGTACCTTACTCTTGATGCCTTGCTTTATTCGCAATCTTAGCCAAAAAGTATTTAGTATTGTATCAACAGATTTTGTATACGCAAATTCCCATTCCTTATTATATTCGAAAATAATGTGATTTTTATCTTATAGAAGATACAATGTCCACATAATGCGTATATAAATATCATATAAATATATATTTTTTGTCGAGTGTATTATCGTAAAAAATAAGAAAATATTTAATACAAATTTATACTTAATTATGTTGAAATATATATATATATATATAGAATTGTAAAATATATGTCTAACAGAGGTGCCAAAATATTTTATAAAACTTTTACAAATTATAAAAAATTTCGTAATATTTTACTTGAGTCAAATTTTATTTAATTGGAATCAGATGCAATTTTTATATTTTACATACACAGAGAGAGAGAGAGAGAGAGAAAGAGAGATATGTCCTAAACTAAGTTGAAGTCTATTGATCAAACATTCCATATGTGGCTGACCTTAAAATTGTGCTGTGTTGAGACCATCATATATTCCTAATGGAAAAATTTGTATTTTGTTAAGAATAAATAATTTGAATAATTTGTAACAGTATAAAATCTTTAATTCACTGAAAAATGCCGAAAAAAAAGAAGGGAAAGGGAAGCAAGTTGGCTCGCATGAGCGACGAAGAACGCGCTCGCTACCTACAGCACCGAGCCGAATTGGAGCTAGAGGCTAAACGACGTAAACAACAGTTGATTGCAGCTTTTACTAAGGTACATCCAATATAAAATGAAAATATAATGTAATAGCAATTTAATTAATTTTTAAATCAATTATGAAATGTAGAGTAAGCTGAAACGTGAAGAGGCGTTCGCGCGATTAAACACTGCCAAGATCAATGAACAATGGCGATTTATTCTACGCCGAATAAAATGTAAAGAACTTCATGAAGATGTAGAATATCTTTGGAATAATTTCGATCGTCTGATGAAGATGAAAAATCTCATGATACAGCGTTTACATAGTGAGCTAGAAGCAGCCGATGTCGATCACCGAAGGCTGCAAGAGGCCCACATTAAAATGATGGACTTGATAATTGGTAGCTTATAATGGTTTATATCATTGTAAATCTATATTATTGTTTACAATTATTAATTATTGATGATTACATAGGAAGATGCAAACAAAAGTGTATTGATCTGCACGAATCCTTCGCACGCGAACGTAACCGTGTAGTTTCGGACGAAACGAACGAATTAAATAGGATGCGAAAGAATTTAGAGCAGTATTGCAGTCAGCTGCAAAATATAAATTTTGGACAAGATAAGAAAATAGAAAATATATTGACGCAAACAAAAATCCAAAATGCCGCTAATATATATAGCATCGCGTACTTGGTATGGATATTTTCTATTTTTATGATTCGTATGACAAATGTTAATAATTCTCTTGATCGAAAATATTTCAGAAGGAAGATTCTTTGTCGCGCTTGATGCATTACGTTTCCAATGAGATCGAGAAATTATGGAGACAACTTAAGGAAATGATGATTGAATATGAGAAAAATACGGGAGATAAGAGAAAACAGTACGAATACTTGAAAGAGCAGGACGATGCTCATCGTGCAGACGTGGCGCAATATCCAAAGCTGCAGACACAATTACAAAAAGTAATTAAGAGCCTGAAACAGGACATGCACGCATTATCGCAGAATCGGGAGCAAAGTATAGCGGAACTGAACGATCAGATTGTGCGTATGAGGAAGAGAACCGAAAGTTTGAGACAGATATTTTCCATGAATCAAGTACTGGACACTACCCAGCTGAAGAAATTGACTATTATCAGCGTTAGCGTTCGAAAAGTAAAAATAATATTAAATTACAAAACTTTTATTCAAATTAACTATTCAACTAAAAAATTGAAATACTTAAGAAAATATTTAAAAAATTATTATAATTTGGACTGGCTATCCAAAAAAAAAATAGATATTTTAGAAATTCTTTGATTTCTTTTTACAGGAATTGCAGAGGATTTCAGAAAAAGGCTCGACAGTACTCTCATTGCTGAGAATGTGCTCAAATTTGGAACCATTCTCGCTAACTGTTCAAAAGTATACTTTACGCGATACGGGCTCTAGAAAAGCTTTTATGAGTTGCGTAGGTATTGTACGAGTACAATAATACACAATACAGTTTGTATCTTCAATTTTTAAATAACCAATGCTTACAGATGTCAGAACCGTTTGATAAATTGGACAAATTTTGGGAACAGTTCAATTACATCAAATCCGATAATATCTCCATGAAAAAGGAGTGTGATAAACTGTCCTTCGAAAACAAACAATTGAGAAACACTCTGCGCACATATCTCTTAACCATTTCTAAAGCTCCGGTCGCACGACCACTCACGTCTATTTCTGTATAAATATATTTACTTCAAATGTGCCGATAAGCGAAAAATAAGCCAATATTTTTAAAATAAAATTAAGAAAAAGTAATTAAAAATGTATCAGACTAAAAGCTTTTGTTGAAATCTTTCAAGATCGAAACTAAATGTAATATTTGGGAAAGTTAAAAAGCTAATTTTAGAAAACAATCTCACATCTTTTACTAATACTAATAGATTAATAAAGAAAATTGAAAAAAAAGAACATATACACGCGTCGATTTGATATTCATACAATTTATTTAACGATGAGTGAATATACCTCCGCCCAATGATAAATATTTGTATGGCCGAGCGCGAGTCCGTCCTCTTACAGGATAGAAGAATATCTTTTCCTTCGGCGCCATGCTCTCAGTTTCCAGATAGATGTCGAAACATGCTCTCAGTCGTTGTATTTGCGCCGTTAATGTTGGAGACTTGGTCCACATCACATTGACTTCCCTTTCGATATTTCTAATGATATCGGCAGACGCTGGCACTGTTGGACTTATGCTTATGCTAAATACTGGTGCTATCTTTGGGTAATCTGGCTTGATAGCAATCCTGGCCACGAGTTCGCCTAAAAAATGAATCAAATTTAAATGTGGAAGCAATCATTTATCAGTACAGGTAATTGGATATTATAATAATAATAATAATAATAATAATAATAATCGTACTACTGCCACGACGAAGTACAGCTTCGTAAAAGATGTCTACAGACAATACTAATCCCCGTTGGTAAAATTCCGGTGAAGCAACATAATTTGAGTAACTTTTCCAGGTCATAGTCGTGAATCGATGCAACGACGTTGAAATTTTTTGCGGCACGGGATCCGTCGTGCTAATAAATATTGGCAGGTTGCCGGACTCTAGTTGTCGTATTTCCATACATAGATCCAGCCTCGCTTTTATGCGCCGTTTAATTTCTTTTAACACACTCTCCACACAGTCTTGTGCCAATTCTTGACTCGTCAGCTACAAATAAAAATGACACGAAATTGAATTTTAATTAGAATACGTTACTTTAATTGCGCATCTATCGTGGAAGAGATTTATATATTTGAATCGTTATTAATTTTGTATTACTAACGGAACAACTATTTTTAACATTTATGTCACACGACATACATATTTACAAGGACATGTACCTTTTGTTGTTGTTCGCTCATGTCACACGAGACAAAGTGTAGACCAGCCATTCTTTGTGCCCATCTGTAAGGAATGCCTAGTCCCAAAGACGAAAACGATCCCAAGTTATGCCGCGACAACTGATACTGATTGGCAGGATTCGGACTTTCCAACCCTAAATCTCGTGGGTACAATTCGCGAAGAACCGACTCGGATACTAGCATGTCTCTATTAATTAATCATACAACTTGAAAAGATTAACTCAAACTTATCAGATCAAAGGAAACAAGAGAAGAGTATTGTCATATATTTGTATACACGAAATTTGAATGAAATTAATATTAAGATTATATATATATATATATATATATGAGTTATACATACCCAGCACTAATACCTCCCAAGTCTTCTGTTTCGAGTTTTGACTCTACTGTAACGACTTTTAAATGTATCATGTAAAAAAAGTGAAGAGTCAGCCTTGTCTCGTCTAAAAATTTAAATTCGCAATAAAATTTCTTCTTTTCTCAAGATTTTTTAATCATAAATTAAAACTGATAAATATGAAATTTTATTTCTCATGTTATTTAATCCTTCAATTTAACTTGAATATTTTTTAAACATTTCATTTCTTAGAAGATAGATTTTTTTTATTCAAAACTCACTTTTTAATGTGATAAGTATTTTTACATGTAACGGATGTCGCTGTAATAGTTTAGACCGTTTCTCTTCTTGCCTCGCTTCCCGGGATAATCTGTGATGTCTTTTCTTATGCACGGGTGTTTCTTCCACGATACTTTCCGACTGATTCTCAGGATCCGAATCAGACTCTTGCAAACCGTCATGATTGTTTGCGCGTTTTGCTTCGTCCTCGTCACCTTCCACCTTGACTAGCAACGTACTATCTACAAGATGTTTCACAAGAAACGATATCTGTGACAAAATTTTATTCATAAAACAAAAATATATGATATCCAATCTTTATACGAATTATACCATAAGCATCTCTATAAGCAGACGCTTTTGCATACAACACATAGAGCGGTGATGCGAGCAATGATGCTTTTTGATGCTCCTGGCGAATTTTATCCAATGGCAATCCAAGACTTTCTTGTAACGGTTTGCTCGCCTGAAAATATAAAAAAAAATTAAATTTGTTATTCACATAGGAACATTTAATAAAAACTCAACATTCTGTACATTTTCTAAACCAATAAGTTAAATTTGCCTACATCCAATATAGAACGCAACTGCGGCGCAAGATTGTCCAAACGAGTCTGTTTCGTTTCAATACTGGACGCTACCGCCTTTTTACTCTCTGTCAATTCATCACACAATGCCGCCAATTGCTTTCGTTGTGTCAGTTCCCATTCTAAACGAGCCAGTCTCAGTTGATGAGAATTATTCTTTGTTATTTCCTAAAATATGTATTGTATTATATATATTGCAAAGAATTAAATTTTATATATACTCAAATTATGTTAACTATGGTTCCGTTCCGTTTTGCACTTGTAAGCATCATTCGTTCTTGTTTTGATAGACAATAAGGATAAATTGATGCTGACAGCGTGTGAAAATGGAACGCATCCTATGTAAAACTTATGTATACACACAGATCGCGAGATACTTTCTGGAGCTTCTTTATAAAATTCTTCTTCTGAAACAAGTTCTATCAATTCATCTTTAGATCTAGAACAAAGAAAATAAAAATTATTCATTTTTGTTTAGAGTGATAATAAAAAGTCAAAAGGTTCTTTTGCAAGATAAAAAAAATTTACTTGAATTGAAGACATTTGATAACTTCTTTCTTCAAATGCATCACTTCGTACAATAGATTCTGTAAATGCAAATGTCTACTATCAACGCTACTCTTTGCAGCCACTAGAGAGTCTCGTGCAGATTTTGTACGGAACTTTTCCATACGATTTAACTTCTTCAGTTCTATAAAAGCCAGTGACGTTTGAATTTGCAGCTCATGAATATCATCTTTTACCTAAAGCATTTGTTTTAATAAGTTTAAAGCAAACTTGACAATAAACGATAACATAGAATCTCTGTTACAAACGTTTGGGTCACCACTGGACTTTAATTTTGCTATTTTACTCATCGCCGCTCGAATATCGTTACAAGTTGCCAGAAAGCATTCGGAATCATCTTCAGACAATCTCTCAACAGCTTCTTTCTCTTCATAATTAATTATTATCTGACAATGATATGAGAGACAAAAGTTAATGAGGCAGCAGCAGAATAAAAATAAATCATTATTCCCTAACAAACAAGCTTGTCGTCATTTCAATGTTCAAAACGTCATTCTGAAGTCAAAAAGACAATAAATAACGTCAGCTTGTTTGGTGATTCGTTTGTAGCAAACTGTAGCAAACATACCATATATTTTATTTTATTTAGTTTAATTTAATCATAATTTCATGAATTAAACTTAACCTACGATGTTGACGAAAATATATTGCTTGAGCTATTCAAGCTATTTGAGCGAAAAAATAAAAAATTTGAATGATAGAAATCATCGTTTGGTATCGCGAAAATTAAGTGATATTTTTTAAAAATCTATTTCGGTCGGAAATTTGAAGCGAACAAATGTATTACAGTATTATACGTCAAATATCTTGTAACTTTTTAAACAAAATCTTTAACTTTTTTATACCTTATACATATCTCCGTCTTTCGTTGAGGTTCCGCTGTTTGCACTCACAGACTTTCTTCTTTTTTTCACACTATCCGATTCATTTTCTTTACCCATTTTCACGTCAATAAATAAAATCAAGTGTAAATTAACTCCTACAACTCCGAATATACACACAAACGAACACTATCACATACTAGTATGTAGTGTCTCTTTAATCCGGCCACCCGAAGTGGCCGCCATTTGTCATCGAAATTGTGCGAAAGAGAAAAATCGTACTATCTCACTTCTTCTTACGCTACAGTGGCGCTGTAAGTTGTAGCTCTATAAAGTCACTAGATCTATTAAGGCCTGTATTCATAGACCGGTATTCATAGTCGATTCTTAGGCCTGTTCTTTTTGGTTGAACTTTTGCACCAGTTCATCTTTCTTCCTTTTTTCTTCAGGAGGAAAGAAAAAAGAAGAAAGATAAACTGGTGCAAGAGTTCAGTCAAAAAGAACAGACCTCTTATTTCAAGCCGTCTTAAGTAATGTCTTAAGACACTAATGCGGCCCTCTGATTGGTTCGTGACATCTTAAGTACAGTTAATAGGAGAAGAATAATCAACTGTGATTGGTCAATTTTCTACGACTTAAGACCCTACGACCGCTACGACTTCTATTGTAGACCCCGCATTACTTAAGACGGTCTTGAAATAAGAATCGATTATGAATACCGGCCTAAGTATCGCAAACTCGCATCCATTTTGAGGCGAAACGCGGCCATTTCAAATTTAGACATTTGCATTACGTGCATTATTTGGAAAAATGAAGCCGTCAAGTATGTAAATCAACGGCTGCGTTCAGCAGAGAAAGCAGCTTTGCAAC
>NW_017257428.1:1349556-1358715 GCF_001594055.1 Mycetomoellerius zeteki | reverse complement strand
AAAGTGCACGAAGGGACATGTAAGTACAATTTAAAAGATGAACCACCAACCATCTTGCTTAGAATCGTGTACAGTTCGCACAATTAATGCCTTCCTGTTTTGACATTGCGCGTTACTTTCTCGGTTATTTTCACGTTCATGATTGTAGTCAGATGGAATGATCGAATACGCGTTTTCTCCAATCCCTATTGGCTAGTCTGGTTTATCCGATTACGGTCATGAACGTGAAAACAACCGAGAAGATAAACGCGATGTCTCACCAGTGGACGTGTTATAGGCTGGGAAGGCATTAATTACGCGAACTGTAGTATGAGCGGAATCCATATGCTGGATTCACACTGAAGCAAAATTCATCGGAATCCTGTTTTCTGATTGGTTGCAGAACGTCGTACGACGAAAATCGGATGCAGTGTGAATCCAGCATATGTCCTCGCTAGAAAGTATCTCTAGTTTGCTAAAATTTTTTTTTCGTCATATTCGTATTATTATTGTTTCATCTTCAGATGAACTATGTAATAATAATTGTTAATTTATCTATTGGATAAACAAAAGAATAAAGAAGTAAGAGCATAAAAGAGTTACGAGAGTAAGACAGTGAGCCGAAATTTACCGAAAGGTGGAACAACCTATCCTTGATGAAATAGGTATGTACATATATATTAGGAAAAGGTAAAACTTATATGTTCATACATATATTCTTTATTGATTACAAGTCATCTAAAATAATATTAGTAATTCTTCAAATTAATTAATAATGAACATTTTGAATTTTTTTCAGAGTGTGATTGTAAACTTCAGCAGGAGCATATCTGTATTTCGACAGTGTTTGCAACGGAAACTATTTGTGACCGTTGATACATCCTGTCTTAGAGAATTACAGAAAAATTGTCGGAAAAATGTATATGAATACAATCAAACTCGTGATTTTAGAAATTTTGGTCATACTAAAAGAAAATCTCGTTTTATCTCCATGGTCCCAATTATGGTTTGCAGCATTGGTATGATTGTGACTATGTGTTTTGATTGGCAACGGTAAGTGAAGTGAATAATATTAATTGTAATCAAATAATGCTAATATACAAAATATATCATTCAAAATACCAATGTATTCTATGTTTTATAGAACGTTGAACATAATGCCTAAAGTAGATGCTGCTAGTATCTTGGATTCGGAAGAGACTCAGAATAATGAAAACATGGAAAATATAGAACAGGATGTACAAAAGAAGAAGAAGAACAAAAAACAAAAAATTGGATTTCGCGATAGAAAGGTTTATTGAAGACTTGCGCTAGCCATAGTAATATATGTGTATACATAATTCTTCAAGATTATCTTGAGAGTTAAAGCCGCGACAGACTCTTGCATAACGCATAGTGCATAAGGGAATTAAGGATATATCCACACAAACTTGTATAGCCGCATAAACGTATGCATAAAGAAAATTATCCAATCACAATTTACGTGCGTCTTTATAGGAGAAATGCAATTGAATAATTTTCTTTATGCATACGTTTATGCGGCTATGCAAGTTTGCGTGGATATACTCTAACTAATCGAAATTCTTTTCCATGAAATGAGAGGAAAGGAAAGATTCTGATTGGTTGATTTGCTTATGCACTATGCATTAGTGTTATGCAAAAGTCTGTGCTGCGGCTTTTAGATTACAAGACTAAGATTAATTACATAGTAAAATTAAGAAGAGGGAGATATGTATATAAAATATGTATAAAACAATTATTTTTCTGTGTATTAAAATAATACTGTAGATTTTACAATTTAGTGCTTACACCATTATATATCTATGCAGAACGATGCAGGCTCAAGTGTTTTTACAGATAATAGAGTATGAGAATAGGATTAGAACATATTCGACGCCAGACAAGATCTTTCGTTACTTTGCAACTGTGAAAGTAATTCATTTAGAAAGTATTGAAATCTATATGACACCTGATGATTTTCTCCGAGCTATTACACCAAATATGCAGCAACCAGATGGTAGGGCTTCCAAAATTTTATTGTATTGGTAAAACATAATTCTAGAATTGCATCGTTTTGTTTATAATTATTTACAATAAATCCTAGTAACAACTACTTACCTGCTTCGCTCTGCTAACTAAAATATTTCCATACTAATTTCTTACTTATTATCAAGTATAAACTATTGATCGCCAAAATGGGATATAGATAATATCGTACAAGAATTTTCTAAAATTAAAAGTTGATAATTTTGCACATTAATGAATTTTAAAACTCGCGACTATCTGTTGATTGATTTATGCAGATAATAGAATATGAAAATCGTATGAGGCATTATTCGACACCAGACAAAGTATTTCGTTACTTTGCAACTCTCCAAGTTACAAGCAATGATATACATGAAGTATTTATGACGCCAGATGACTTTTTAAGATCGATGACACCTGGTGTGAAACAGCCGGATGGTAATCCCTCTATGCAACTTTCCTCATTTTTAAATAAAATATTGTTAAATACAATTTTTCAAATTAACTGTGAGGTGCTTGCTGATTCCTTGTGATACAGCTTTTCTGCACGTGCAAAACAATTAACATTTTTAAAAGTTATAATTTATATTTAATATATTATTATATTTTTTCAAGACTGTATTATCAGATCTATCATATAAGACAGTATACTAAAAAATACGTAATAGTAAGAATTACATTAATTTTCAGGGCTTGGACTAGATCAGTACAAACGTTACGATCCAAAGGTACATAAATCAAATTCAATAAAAGGTACTAATCAAGAGATATTTTTCTATAGAAATGTTTCCTTTTCCTATTTAGAATATTCACACCAAATTAGAATTAGAATTGGACGAAGATAGCATCTTCTATAAACTAGGCAGTGCAGGCCTTATTACTTTCTCCGATTACATCTTTTTATTGACTGTATTGTCAAGTAAGTTTATTTTGTTACTTTTTAATTATATATATATATATATATAAAATGTTTGCAATGTAGTTTAAAATACATTTTCATTCAAGTGTATATCAATTGAATTTTTCATATTGCACGATAGAAACATCAAGTCTCAATGATATTCAAACCTGTTTCACAGCTTCTAGACGTCACTTTGAAATCGCCTTCAGAATGTTTGATTTCAATGGAGATGGTGATGTCGATTCCGAAGAGTTTGGAAAAGTAGCTACATTGATACGACAACAAACTAGTATAGGTACTCGACATCGCGATCACGCGACTACAGGAAATACATTTAAGGTAATAATTGTATTAAGATAATATTCATCTAGTTTTTGTTGTATATCATCATTGAACAATAAATGTTAAATGCTTATTAATTTGAATTATATATGTAGTAAGCACAATCAGACTTGATTGAATAAACAAAATCTCGATCATTTTTTTATTGAAATTTTAGGGAGTAAATTCTGCCCTAACAACATATTTTTTTGGACCACAAATGAATCAAAAGCTAACAATCGAGAAATTCTTGGATTTTCAGCAGCAGCTACAACGAGCAATTCTGAGTCTTGAGGTATAGTAATAAATCCTACAGACTTGCCATAATGTACACAGCCACCAATTCTATATTATTATAGTATTTACTTAATATTGTACGTTTGTTTACTTTTTTTGCATAGTTTGAACGACGAAATCCAGATGAGCATGGCAATATCACCGAGGTAGATTTTACGGAATTGTTGTTGGCTTATGCTGGATATCCAGCGAAAAAGAAGGCAAAAATGTTGAAGAGAGTGAAAAAGACGTGAGTGTAAAAATATTTAATTTCATAGCCATAAAATCTCAAATTTTAAAAATTATATATAATTAAACATCATAATTATTTATAGCTTCAAAGAAGATCCGAAAGGGATTAGCAAAGAAGAATATCTCAAGTTTTTCCACTTTTTAAACAACATTAACGATGTTGATACAGCTCTGACATTTTATCATATAGCTGGCGCATCTATCGATCAAGGTATATAAAATAATAAAGTTGTCCGTCACAAATATTCCAATTGAAACTCTGAAACAATAGAATAATTTAGAATAATTATTGATTCGTCGATTGTAAGAAACAATAGTCATTTAAAATATCAAGCAAACGCGACGCTGCATTTTTATTGCTGTATTAATTATTTATGGATATATAATTCTGCAATATGATATTGCAGCAACATTAAAACATGTAGCAAAAACTGTAGCACATGTTGATTTAAGTGATCATATCATTCAAGTGGTATACACAATTTTCGACGAAAACAGTGAGTTAATTTTTTATTAATAAAAATACTGTACTTTATATATACTCTACTAAGAAAAGCTTCAATTAATTTTCTTGTAAGTTATAGCATGATATAGCATTAATGCATCTTAAATAGTTAAATGTGTATTAAATATGTAAAATGTATTTAAAAAATGATTAAATTGTTTATGATGGATCTTATTCCACAGTGGACGGACAACTTAGCAATCGAGAATTCGTCGCTGTGATGAAGAACCGTGTGCTGCGCGGTCTGGAAAAGCCAAAGGATACTGGATTTGTCAAGTTAATTCAATCCATGATGAAGTGTGCGAAAAACAGCAATCTCCTGTCGTATGATAAATAATCAAGTATCCAAATGCTATTTGGTTTTCTTTAGGTATCTATTGTTAATTGTAATATACATACATATATAGAGAGAAATAAAATGTTACGCAAAATATAGAATTATAATATTTAAAACAAGTTTGCAATTATATTTATTATAATATTTATTATAGAACATATTGTTTGTAAATTAGAAGGTAGACAGTTACGTTAAAAATAAATTCTACAATGATGCATTACGTTAGTACACTTTCACTCTTGTATTAAATAGAGCATTATCCGAAAAAAACGTGAGATCAAGAGACCATAATTTCTCCTATTCAATACGTCCTTCTCTTCAGTAGTTTACCATTCACTCTGTAAGACAACAACGGATTGCAAGTTTAAAGTTATATTATTAGATACAACAATGCGAACAAAGTATAATTTTAATTCACTTTTTATACAAATGGCAACGATACTACTTTTCGTAAATTTTGTCGCAGCCAATTTATTGGAAAAACTTACAGAAATGACTTTGACAGGTATCATAAATCGTGATTCTCGATTGTGTGCATTTTATATAATAATATTATACGTATATATGTGTATTAATTTGTTTTAATTATGATTATAAATTCACAAATTGTGAATAAAGAAAGGACCTCAAAACAGGAAAGAGCATCAGATATTTTGTCGATGGGACAATACTTTCAGTGAGTCAAGTCTTCTATATATCTATTTATGAGTAATTGGCATTAAATTTTTCAGTACAGAATTTTATTTATAATTTTATATGCCATGTATTTTTACATATGTATGAATTTTAATACATTTTATGTACATGTGTATTTTTTAAATATCTTTTGTTTCACCCGGCACATAGTTTGAACAGAATCTTATAAATTCTGACGCGAATTAATAACGACAAAAAAAAATTGTAAATGTATTTTGATGATGTTCATCCTATGTAGAGATATATTTTCGGAACATTTGGCACCTCTTGAACTTGAATTTGGTTATGTCTGCGAGAATCCTACTGAATGGCAACAAAGATTCGAACGAAAAGATTTTGACAACAACCGTTTTAGCGGCAAGGTAATTATTTTATTTCACGATTATACATAATTATACATAAGCATATTATTCCTTTATGTACATCATAATTTACTTGCCAATGTTATTTTGTATCCTACATCTTTTTGTAAATTAAAGCTATTAAAGTATATAACATTTTGGATACTCGTCAAATTATTAATATATCTGTTTAAATATAATTTATTATTTATAATTCGTTGCATTTTTAGGTGAAATGGGGTAACAAAAATGGAGAGTACGGCGAACAGTATTGGGACTTGAATCATTAACTTTAGTAAAGACTAGTAATTATTCAACAAGAACATTGACGATTTGTTCGTTTAAAATAAAAATTTCTTGTTTGGAATTGTTTCTACAATTTATTCCAATAAAATAATTATTATGAAGAAAAAATTTTTATAAAACAATTACACGAAAGATTAAACGTTTTTAATTATCAATAGTAAATTATAAACGATTGAAAGTAAGCTGTAAAAAGAAAAAGAGTTGATATAGATGTGAAATAAGAAAATACTAGTTAAAAAAGCTGAGCACGAGCATCGGTGTTTCAGTGGTGGAATGTCGATGCAACATCGTTACTTTTGTCTGTATCCATGTAAATGTAAAGTCATTCGAGACAATAGAGAAATTGTTGAGTTTCAAACGTCAATTTTCTCTATATTTTTATGTAATAAAAAATTTAACAAAAAAAAATTATGCATCGGCCGGGAATCGAACCCGGGCCGCCCGCGTGGCAGGCGAGCATTCTACCACTGAACCACCGATGCTTCTGTGAACTTGCTTTTCTGTACTAATCTAATATGGTCGAAATACAGAATAATTAAAATTGAAAGTCGTAATTATTTTTTTATAAAAAAAATCAATAAAACTGAACATCAATTTTATGATCCATAATTTCGATGCCAGCTTGCCTTCAGCCAGACAATTATGGAGATTGTAGATAGACTAGCAGTTTTCCCGACAACCAGCTCGCATACAAGTGTGAAATGCCGTTTGACCTGCGCCCGTAGGGGTCGCGATTTGCTTTTGAAACGGATCGATGGTCTCTTAATTCGATTTCGTGCGATTATGTTGCAATTACTCAAGAGTAAATCGCAGCTTGGCCAAGTTATGAGAGACGCGGCCTTCTCGTTGGTCGAAGTTAATTACGCGACAGGTGGAGTAAACGAGCTGGTCCTACAGGCGGTCGACAAGGCCAAAACCAAGATTCGAACCAGACAGGAGATGATCGGTGGGATTCGACTATGGATTTACGAGGCCTTCCGCAGTGGTGCCGATCCCTTTGAATTTACCGGATTAGCCAGAGGCGGTCAAAAAGTGATTAGTGATTACTGATTACCATATGCATGCGCGCCATTCGCCATATATGATGAAAAGTTGGCTACAACCGTTTTACTTTTATCAATTAATCAATTGTAAACATTGTTGTAATTTCCGCAAGCTTTTATATATAATATCCCGATCCCATTGAACGTCGCAACAGGTGGCTAGATTGAAGATCAATTATGGAAAGGCGATAGATCTGCTGGTAAAACTGGCGTCATTGCAGCGTAACTTCCAGATCCTCGATCGAGTAATTAAAATAACGAGACGTCGCGTAAACGCTCTTCGCTACATTATTATACCTCGATTAGAACGGACCCTCGCATACATCGTCACCGAACTCGATGAGTACGAGCGAGAAGAATTCTATCGTCTTAAGAAGATACGAGAGCGGAAAACGAAGCGACGTGATAGACAGTCCTCTTACGATTTCATTCGGAGCGCCAATGTCCTAGATGACACGGACGAGGATCTTCTCTTTTAATACATATATGTATGTATAATGTGTATACATACGAGTATATTATAACAGAATTGTAATGATTCGAGAGCGCGCGTGAAGAAAATACTATCTTTATGTATTTTGTGCTAATAATTATCTAATTTATTTCATTCCGTTGCGTTCGAACAAGGAATTGGTAGTCACCCTGCGATCTGCGATGCTCGATGCCGAACCTTCGAACGAATGAGGAAGCGCGAGAGAACCTGAGAGAATACAAGGGAACCAGAGCTGTGTAGGTCCAATTATACCAAGAAGATACAGCCCGTAAAGCCAGTCTTAACTATGCTGCCAAACATCCGGATATGATAATGAGAACGTGCTGTTCTTTCCTTCCTCCTAATAATCTACTCACTGACAGATATCTCTCTCGTAGCTGTAGCTACTGTTGAAATGACGAAAAACCTCCTCCTTTCGCACAAAAATTTCAACTTGCCAGACATTGTGCGTCTAATTTTCACATCATATTATGTATAAGCTCCAATTAACACTGATAATTTCCTTAGAAGAGTAAGAATGCCAAGACAGCACAGAATATTTATAGTAAATGTTTATTCATTTTGTGAAATGTTATATAGATATTTCATACACACACACATATTTTACATAAAGTTTTATTCGAAATATTATTAAAATATAGACCAAATATTTTATGTTATATTTATAATATAGATAAATATAGATAAATATTTCTAATACGTATTTTTTACTCAGATTATAATGTCTCATTAAGTATCTTCACAACATTTACTATAACATTTACAATAAATATTTCATAATATTTAAAATAAATGTTTATGATCTGTGCAATCTAAAAGACCACAAAAAATGTTTACAAAATATTTAAAATAAATCTTATAAATATTTTATAAATATTGTGTGAGTTTCCTTGCTATTTGCAGCGTTTCTTCAACCACTCAAGTTTAAAAAATACTAGTTTCTCTATCTCTCTTGTTCTTTCTCTATCATAAATTAGATATGCATGTGTAAAACATGTAAAAAATGATACCGCGCCGCATACCAAACGCGGAATAATCAGAATTGATTGGACTCGATCGCCAGACGAAGAAGAAGACGCATACAAATCCCTTACAGAAAAAAAACTACTAATGCATAGCAGGTCACAGTAGTGACACTGCTGACATTTAATAGTGTCACTACTGACAGTAGTATCACTACTGATACGCAATAGTATCACTTCTGAGCCAGTAGTACTACTAATAGTATAACGACATATGACGTAACATAGAACTATTTCCAGTGATTATAATATTTGTTATACAAAATTTATTAGAGTCAAAAATACATATATATGTCGTTAGAGCAATTAGTATTATTTCAGTTTGTAGAAATAATATTTTATTAAAAATACTGTTGAATCATAAAATTAGTTCTCGAATTCGTGAAGGAAACTTTTTTTATTATAATTTTGTTGTGTATCCTCTGAAATATGATGCTAATCAATAATACTTATTTTTACAATAAAACTTCAGTAAAATTACAATGAAGTTTCAACGAAATTTCTTCCATCATTATTACACTGCTAGTCACACTAGTAGTGTAATTATATTATATATATACAGGGTGTTTCCAAATTAAATGGCAAAACTTCGGGAGCGTGTAGAGGAGTAAAAAACTAAGAAAAAAAGTCCTATAGACATATGCTCCTTTTTGCTTTGTTTC
>NW_017257428.1:1346729-1349390 GCF_001594055.1 Mycetomoellerius zeteki | reverse complement strand
CCCTGCCGATGTCGGTGTGGAGCGAGGAACCATGCAGCCGGAGGAGAGCCAGGGGAGAGCCAGAAGGCCCTGTAAAGAAGCGAACGAGCGTAGGAAGGAGGGGAGGGATAAACAGACGTCACGTCACACTAGGGCGCAATCCGTGGGCGTCGGGCCGGTCGGCGATCGGACGACGGGCCGACGGGCGAGCGACCGAGCTCACCGAGCGTTTAGTTTAGTCGCACGGAAAGCTTCGACGAGGGAGGATAGCGCGTTCAGCCCGGTTGTTCTTCGGCGATTGATTCGCCGATTAATTAAATTCACAATGATTCGTCTGAAGGATCATTGTAGCCCGCGTGATCGTCTTCCGTGATTGGCCAATTATGCGGTCGCCTTTGTGATACGATTTTATTTCTACGTTCACGTTTGAAATCGCATTTCTACGTTTGTTTAAAAATGCGCGCGTGTCGCGCGTCACACGCTGGATCGGCCAATTGTTAATTAATCATTGCTGCGTGCGTGCGTGCGTACGTGCGTGCGTGCGTGCATGCGTGCGTGCGTGCGTGCATGCATGCGTACGCATGTCCTCGTGAATGGTTTGCAAGCTGTTCCTTTTCTGAGAGAAGAAACAATAAGATGTGTTTCACGTTATACATATGTAAAGTTAATTATTTTTCAAATATATATCTTATTTCTAAATTATTAAATTGAAGTGAGTGTGTGTGTGTGTGTATGTGTGTGTGAAATCTACGTACATTTCATCGAGTTTAATCTGCGTCGCGCCAAGGACAGAGTGCGATGTTAAGTTATCGTGTTGAGTTCTCACACACACACAGTTGTTGGAACTTGATTAAATTAAAACCAAGACCGAATCTACATTGGAGAGAAGCACCAGTTAAATTGATCTCATTTAACGCGCAAGCAAGTTAATTGAACTATTTCGTCAAGATTGAATTTGACGGCTCTTCAAATAAAGCTATGACAGGATTGTAATTACGACAAGAAAGTGAGTCCAGTTGAATAAATAGTAAAATTAAATCTTCGTTGATCGAAAAAGCACACCTCTCTTATAGTCAAATTTTGAATTAACTCTCAATGCTTTTTTTTCCATGTGCATTTTTAATATAATTTTTCTCAACATATTTCCGTAGTAAATTTTCACGATTTTACAAGTTTTTTTCTCACCAGAAATTCCAATTAAAATAAAGTTAATATAAAAACTTGTTATTTATATATACACACACGTATAGGCGATTTATCTCTCTTCCATTATCATGTTTTACGCTTTTTCTTAGAGTTTCCGATTGAAACTTCCGCATGATGCACGATCGACATCCTAGAAGTTGCAGCACTTCGAGCCGATCTCAATCGCACGGCGAGTACCATGTACGACAAAAAACGTGAAACAACGTTTACGACATAACGAATTGGAAAAGATTTTTTCGCGGAAAATGCGTTGGATTTTGTTGCCGTTGTTGACGTTGATACGTGCAATATGGTGCGCGCACGGCGCCTGCGAGCCGATCAGAATCGAGATGTGTCGTGGCCTTGGCTACAATGTCACTGTCATGCCGAATCTAGTTGGTCACGAGATTCAAGGCGATGCCGATTTTACCTTACAAACGTTCAGCCCGCTCATTCAATACGGATGCAGGTAAATGTTCATTCTTCGCGTATCATTTCGGTTTATCTTTTAATACGAAGCGTTTTCTTTATAACTGTAATCTTTGCTTTATAACAGTAGATATCTAACGAAATGATTTTTTCCCACGAAAATGTACAAGCAATTATCTTTACGTACGTAACGCATTGTCGGCCTTGCGCATTATTTACATTATATTACAGGTATATATCATTGCAGCTGATTTCATATTATAGATACATTTCTTTATATTCTATAACTTGTTGCAGCGCGCAATTGCATCTGTTCTTGTGTTCGGTGTATGCTCCGATGTGTACCGAGAAGGTCTCCGCACCTATAGGTCCCTGTCGAGGTCTGTGCGAACAAGTGCGGGCACGCTGTTACCCGGTTCTTCAGGGATTCGGTTTTCCCTGGCCCGCCGCATTGAACTGTTCCAAGTTTCCACCGGAAAACAATCACCAGCACATGTGCATGGAAGGACCGGGCGAGCCAGGGCCAGCTAATCCTATTCAGGTATTTAGCGAATACAGCGAGGAAACAATTAAAAATTGTTGCTCGACTAAATACCTATTGTATCGTCGCGTCGCATTATATCGTCGTGTCGCTATCCAGGCGGTAAGCACTAGCAACGGACCTTGGGGCTGTTCCTGGTACGCCAAGTCTGGATTATACATCTTCCTGAATCGCTCTGGAAAATGCGCCGCCGCTTGTGATGCCGATATCCTTTGGTCCCAGAAGGACAAGAGACTCGCGGAGGCCTGGATGGCCGTATTCGTAACGGTATGCCTAGTCTCCGTCGCGATCGCTATCCTGACGTTATTGAAGCCACGCAAACGACCTATACTGACCAGCCCCGCAGGTAAGAAAATCTTTCTCGCAAAGTCAAGCCTGCATTTCTACTTGAAATTGCGAGAGGATATCTATATATGTTATTTTTCGCATTATAACTTTGAATTTGAAATTAAATCAGTTTCAATCTCGACAACTTATTATTAGCTGCGTTCAGCAGAACGTTTGTTTTGCAACTGTTGGAAGTTTCC
>NW_017257428.1:1332572-1346642 GCF_001594055.1 Mycetomoellerius zeteki | reverse complement strand
GCCGTTGCAGTCGTTTGATTGATTCTGCGAATGCAAACCGTTTCTTCATGCCATTGCATTGTATTTAAATTCTTAAAATTGAAAACATGATTAATATTTGCTTACAGAGCGTGCGATAGTCTTTCTGACGATTTGTCATGCGGCAGTCGCAATTGGCTACGTGATTCGATTGGCTGCCGGCCGGCTAAACGTCGCCTGCACTCCTGCGATTCAGTTACATTCGCAGGATCAAGCCGTCTTGGCCCAGCAACAACAGCAGCAACAGCAGCAACAGTACCTAACGCAAGACGGCCTAGCTAATCCGTATTGCGCCGTTGTTTTTCTGCTACTTTATTATTTTGAGAACGCAGCGATCGTTTGGTAAGTTTACACATTTCTTATTTACATTTCATCAATCGCTCCTTGAAATCTTTTAATTTATCGTATATTTGTAAACAACGCAGAGTGCGATATTGGTGTATTTTGGCTGATGCAATTTCGTTTAGTGAAAAAGGAATTTCAACAAGTTTTCTTTATCGTTATTCATAGATTTTAATTACGCACAGGTGCGAGAATCAAATGAGATACTCTCGTTTCAAAGTTGTTTCAAAGTTGTCGAGTGTTGCAGAGCGCCTTGTTGCACTCGCCTACTCGCCTTGCTGCACCTTGCTGCGGCGAGACTGCATCTCGTCCGAGGTAGGGATAACAATCTGGCAACAGTGTTGACTCCCCTCGTGCCGCTAACGAGCCTCTGACTCCCATCTCGTCCCATCCCATCTCATCCCGTTTATACTGAGAGGCTCATCTTAACGCGTCTAACGGGTGGCATACTTGAGCAAAAAGTTATCCGCGTTCGCCCGTATATTTGTTCCGATAATCCAATGTTACGTCGTGTGTTGTATAAAAAAGACTCGATAGAGTTTCAACGTGTGTTTTTGTAGAAAATGTACTTTTTAATGTGACAAATGTATTTTTTCATTATAAATTGCAAAATTTTACGATGCGCAAAGAGATATTACAATTTTGAAATTTCAATATTCGTGTTACGAAAAGAGAGCTTTGTAAAAGATTATTCTTCGATTCTTTATTATTTTCATCAAATTTGTGGTATGTGCATTGTACATACTTGATTTCAGAATTTTTCGATTTTTCACAATATCTAAACTACTTCAGCTGAAACTACTGCCGCCTGTAGTCTTGAGATTTTTATCTGCATACATTTTTCAGAATTTTAATAAGTACTTTGCGTTCGTAAATCTTTTAGTAAAAGATAAACGAAGATCACCCGGTATGTGAGATGGGTCGGAGAGGAACCTTGTTGCCAGATATGCATGGAGTCAATGGCATTCCATCTCAGAGAAAGCGAGTTGTTTGAGAAGGAAAAAGAAAGTGCGAGAAGAGCAGAACGAAAGAGAGAGAGAGAGAGAGAGAGAAAGAGGAGAAGGTAGGAGATGGACGAAACGACGCTTCGGACAAAAACAAGATGATTCATATATATGAATACCATTTGTGGTTGTAATTGTGCAAACGAGTTTCGCAAAATCGATCGTCTTATAATCTCGTGATTATAATTTTCGAATTTATTTAAACATTCAACTATAAACTGTAAATATTGAAAATTTTTTTTTTTTCACGTGTTTTTCGATCTTCACATGTTACAGTTTACTATAATTTTGAAATTCGTACAGCCTCGGACTCGGGGCTTTGCACTGAAAAGCAAGTTTTAAATAAGAAATCAGTATACGGTTAAACCTATACGAAGACCGACCCTGAACCCAGAGCCCGAATACTTTTGCCCGCCGTGCTGTAGCGAACTCTATAGCGTATGGCCATAATTTACATCGAAAGAGCCGATAAACATCGCGCCCTCCGGACACGAAACCACGAAGCCGTGCGCAACGTGGACCCATAGGGTCTTAGCCATGCATTGTCCTGTCTCGCCTTCCACCACCTCCCTTTTCACATTATTCCCGCAACATGTGTCAAGTTTACGTGAAAAGCAACGAGATTTTTAACGAGCTTTCTTTAAAAGAGGAATTATAATTCATTTTCGAAAATTCTCGAATTTGTAAGCTCCATTTTCATTAAAACTCCGCCAAGAAATGCATAAAAAAAATTACTTGACAATCCTTTATTTAATTTTCTATTTACCTATATCTATTTTCACGATAGTTGTGAGATTAAATTGCTATAATGAAATATTTTGTTAAAATTAAAAAGTCAAAATATATATATATATACACACACGTTTCTTAAGTTCAAAAATTGTCAAATTCAAGTGACGATTCGATTCGGTCTCTATTGAAATCTTCTGTTCTCAAAGAATCGATAATCGGCAGTGCTACGCCATTGACAGAAAGGATCGTACGGTCCCATGGTGGTAGGTAATCCGGCAGTTTCGTGTTTCCGTTTCTCTCTTTTCTCTCCTCCCTTCGTTCCTCTCCTCTACCCCTCTGCTCCAAGAGTTTGACGGCCGTCTCAAGAACGAGGGAAAAAGGACAAATGGAAAGAAGGGCTCGAGGAAAGAGCTGATCCATCATCTCTCTCTCGGTGCCCACTATCCGCCAACCCGGGCCTTAAGCTTAAGGACCCGGATCCGAGAATTTCTCGATAATTTATCCAAGATAAGAGCTCTCTACTGACGACTACGCACCAGTGAGGAACGCGGCGCGGCGGAGCCATCGTATCGGGGCCCCGATAACGAGTCTCCAGAGTTATCTGGCGCGTTCGTCTATGACTCGAATCTATTCTCTATTTCGAGAAAGACGGAACGTCCCTGCGTCTTTTTATACTACAAATACATTGACGTATCGTAAAGCATACTTTAGACGATCTATATAATTCGGAAGTCTAAGTAGGATTCTATTTATGCTTTTACATCTTTTAAATACACTTTTTACTACACAGCATATAAAATTAAAGTTGCTTTAACGCATAAAATTAAACGCGAAAATTATATGCTTTTTGACACGGACTCTTCCATCTTTTTCTTTCCGAGCAGTGTTATTCGTTTTCTCACGCTCGCTTTGTTTTCGACATCTCGTTTGTATCTCTCGTCACACAATAAGATTCAGAAATTTGTTCTTGCAATTATCCTCAAATACAACTTACAATTAGTTGAATCCCATTGATTTTACGAACGTAAACCACGTACGTAAACGACTTTTCCCGTGCGAGTGAATTCGTCCATCAACATCAACTTTTCCGAATTCATCGTGAGAAAAGACCGAGCAAGGTGGATTTTGGAGAGGATAAGAAAAAGACGGAGACGAAGCGGCCGAGTGGGAACGGGAGAAACGCGAGAGAGAGAGAGAGGGGTGAGAGAGAGAGAGAGAGAAGCATCGGCGTGTAGGGATCCCGCGGGGTATATAATCAGCGAGATGAGATGAGAGGGGCACTAGCTACCTCTTGTTTGTTTTGTTAGTTAGCGAGTCGTTAGGTAGTCTCTCCTCTCTGCCCTTCTCCCGCGACGGAGTCCGAGTTGCACGGAAACTACGAGTGGTCGACCACCCAGCCGTGTAGCAGTCGTGGCAGCGAGGTTACGAAGAGAGAGAGAGAGAGAGAGAAGGGGGGAGGGAAATAATCTCGTGCCACCAACTAATCGACCTTATTACGCATACTTTGACGACATCGACCTCGTTACTCCTTATTAATCGTTCTTATGCCTGCGCATCGATCGTTCGCGCTAAGCCGGAAACGTCCAGAAAAATCATCCTTTTCTTCTCTTCCTTTTTATATACCTTTACTTATATGCACCTCTATCCTTTTTTTTATATCAGTGATTTTCTCTAAGCGCCTAAACTTGTATTCGACTCAGTATTGTCCATGGTTTGCAAAGCGATCGTCATCCCACAAGGTGTTAACGTCCCTTTAGATATTTTTTTTCTTCTCCCTTTCCCTTTTTATCGACGTTCCACGAATGCAATCGCGTCTTGTGCACCGCGTCGCACCATTCATCACCGCGCGACCGGAATTCGTCGAGTGAGTTTTTGCTTTTCCAAACGCAATAAATTCGTAAGAGAATTAGCGAATCTGCCGAATATCTTCGCTCCACAATTTCAGAGACTTTTGGGCTGTCTCGCGCGATGCAACACGCGACGCGACGAGTCCTGCAATGGAAATGTTAAATTCAACCTTCTCGAAGCTTTTTCACTTGGCATCTTTCGAGAACCTTAGGACGTTTCAGGACGTAGACTAAAGATTTATAATTAGGACATATGTAGGCTCTAGAGATTTATAATAGGTTTTCATCCAATGAATTGAACTCCTACGTTGAGCCTGTAAATGGCAGTTATCGGAAAATTTCCGAATCTAATTTTTAGTTTCAAAAAAAGTTTTCTAAATAGAAGCTGTAGATTATAAGTAACATTAAAAGAGGTCCTATTTGATTGTTTAAGTATCAAAACAGGTTTATGAGATTTAATTGAGGTTGAAAGAGGTTGAAAGTAGGACTAAAATTTCGACTCGGGTATATTTATTAAAAAAGATGAATCTTTATTTTTGTTACATTCTCCAATATGTTAGGACAAAGGTGCGAGGACTACCTGTTGGTAGATCTGTGGACAATAATGTAGATGCGCACCAAGAGACACGGCTACCGTTGTTCGCTGGGTAAATACTATAGTGCAGGCGGCAAACACTCGAGAAGGTTGACTGCCTTATGAGACGATCGAGGTTTTCGACGCAGCTAACCGCTTCGAGATTCATTGTATTTATAATACAGTTTTAAAGGATCGAAAAAAACTCAATTTTTCCGCGGATTTTTTCGGTTTTTTTCCCAAGGGTAGAAAAATTCATTTTGGAAAAATTCACGCGTGCTCGTAAAACCTACCACGTTTGCTTCTCGGTTCTTTCTGTAAAGAAAATAATTGCGTATAGGGTACACAGCGAGATAAGTTAAGAAAAATTTTGAAATTGTATAAAAGATTGAAGCATAATGTATTCAATAAAACATACACTATTGCACCATTAATGCAAGAATTAAAAATATAGAGTTCAAACATCATGTTTATATGATAATAGTAGGTCTAGAAAATAATTTGGATTTAAACTGAATTCGTAACGAAATATTTGAAAAAAAATTAACTACAGACACTTCAGAAGTTCATTAGACCGGAGTGTGACAAACTAGAATTGAAAATCTGTCTACTTAAGTTTTGCCATGTACTGAAGGAAAGTTAGATTAGGATATCTATTTTTTTTATTCTATTTTATTCTATTTTTACTATAAAAATAGAAGGATAACTAAAAAGTTTTAATAAAAATAATGCTACATAATTTCATAAATCGCATTAATTTTATAAAGGAATTTAGAAGTTATTTATTATGTCTTTTACATAACAAAAATAGCAATTTTTTCAAAAAACCAATTTTTCGGAAAAAAACTGAAATTTTTTCGGTTTTTTTCCAGTTTTTGTAAAAAGCGGCTTTTTTAAAACTATAATTTATAAAAAGAATTAATTTTTTTTAAATAGAGATGAGATTTTTTGTTATACATCTCAAATTCTCTAGATACATATCTGTCGCTAATTGTCTTATTTCGATTTCAATTAATGACAAGATTACGTTTGTAAATTTGCACGTAATGAGAGTGATTTCGCGCTCGCGCGTCGTAAATATCCATCCGCGCGAAGAATCGCTTCGATGAGAGCAATGACTCGCTGAGAACCGTTTCGGAGCCTGGAACTGCCTGGAACGAACAATGGTCCAGCGTCCAGCGGTGCGTGTTGGTCCCGACTCTCGCGCGTGAGAGACAGAACGTGCCTTTCTTCGTCGGTCGTTCTCGCACTCCTCGCAGCGCGTGCACTGCACGCACGTGCAACTGCAGTCTGCACCGTGCAGCGCGCGGCCACATCACCCTATCACATTTGCACTGCCTGTAATCCGTTCTCCCCGGCAACCAGTTATGCTCGCCGAGAGAGCACGAGAGAGTACCAAGAGGATGCGGAGAAAAGCCACGGCGACTAATTAATCACGCGAGTCTCTCTCTCTTCGACAAGATCGAAAAGCAGCGCGAACAGGTCAAACGAGGCGCAAACACTTCATCGGCCGCCTCGCGCGTCATTCCATCTCACTCTCGTGCTACGTACGTGTTCCTTCTACCTTCTACCTTCTACCTTCTACCCGCCTATAGCCGCCCTCTCGACTCCTCGCGCGTTCCTTCCTTCTTTTCTTCCTTCCTTCCTTCCTCTTTTATTTATTCGAGTTGCAAACTCGCAGGGCCGTACAATGTGCAATCGATTCGAACAATGATCGAAGGCTCTTGGAACGTGATCGACAATTCCACGTCCACCGACAAACTTTGTAGTTTCATCGCGCGTTCTGCAATTTTTGCATACTTGAAATTTCACGTACTTAATTTTGATTATTTTAATTGTCAAAATCGTAGAATCTAATCTAAATCGAATCGTTGTTGTTGCGAGTAACAACAATTGTTGTGTGTAAAATTCCTGCTCTATTCGATACGATTTGGACCACAGGTGGGTCGTGATATGCGCGTGGTGGTGCATAATGGCCAGAAAATGGACGAGAACGGCTGGCAACTACAAGGAGGATAGTTTCGGACTGCAGCAGGGATTCTCAACCGTCGCCACCGTCGCGGCCTGGAGCCTCCCCGCTGCTCAAACTATCGCCGTGCTGGTCACGAGGGATGTTGACGCCGACGAGTTGACTGGTAAGTCCCAATCCTGTTAGGCATCTAGTTGGACACCTCGATTGACCTCGAAGGAATTTTACCGAATCACCCCAACGCCAACGCCAACGCAACGAATAGATTTTCATCTCTAACGTCTTTATTCGCGCTCATCGTCGACGTTGATGTACGTGCCCTTGTATGGACTTTTGCAGCTTTTAACAGTTTTAAGCTTACGCTGGGCCAAGCAATGGCGCATGATGTTAAAACTCGCGTTATTGGTCAGCCTCTAAGAAGAATGCCCGGAGTGGTTTTACGGCCACGCCTCGTTATACCGTTTGTTTTATGAGGTTGCGCCATTGGCGTAGTTGGGTCCCCTCGGGATTCTCGCAGGCTCCTGAGAGATTTCCTGCGTCCCTTTCTATAGTCTTCAATCGTTGTTTTTTTTTTATCCCTATTCCTATCTTTATCTGTCCTTGCCATCTTCCCTCCATCGATCTTAATTCGAGTGGTCCAGTTGAAGCTATTTTATGCTAATACGCACCGTCGCGCTCTCTCGTATTTACGTTCTCGATTCTCGATAAGTTATGCTCGAGAGCGACCAGTCGAGATTAGCATCTTCGAATTAAACGACCGGTTCGGGTTCGGAGCGTAGCGACACAACCTTCGATTATTCATATAATCATTACATTTACTTACCCTTGAATGTGTAAATACGGATAATACAAAGAGATACAGCACACGTGAATAATTGACTTTATGAAAAATACTGAAAAATATTAGGAAATATATTATCTTTAAACCTATTTAGTTTCTCGTAGTCATTTCGCGCTCGATGTTTCTCTTTGTGCTATGTTTCGAGTCTCCGATCATGGGGAGTAGAGAAAAAAAATGAAATTAGGTCGATCCAGTTAATTCGTGGGATCGCGGAAGGAATGTCAGCGATGCGCTCCACCGTCAGTATGTCGGGATCTGCAGCCGCATTCTCCCTCGCGAAATAAAAATTTTCCCAGCACGTGAGAAGTAGAACCAAAATTCTTCACGCTCGCGTTCTCTAGTTAAAAAAAAAAATAATAATTATAATTACATTGCGAATTATTAGATCGGAGAATGCGCTCGAAAAAAATTTTAAACGACTATACTTTGTTTCGGGCAACATCCGAAGATGCGCAATATCTACGAATACCCGCGAAGGAACATTTATCTCGGAATCTGCGTACTTTAATTCTTAGTATACAGTCGAGTCAATTTGCTAACTGTATTTCGACAAGTTACCAAGTTATCCACGTGTGCATCTAAAGAAACGAGCTCAGGTAGTATCATAAGTTACTTTGTTTGCTTCTCTTCTAGCTGCAGGCAACATTCACAATGCAAATAAAACTTGCCTCACAACTTGTCACTACTCTGTCCATCGATATAAAACCAAAAAAGTACTTGAAACCCTTATGTGCACATAAAAAAAAATGTCAGTCCTTTTTATTATTAGGCCGGTATTCATGGTAGATTCTTATATTTAAGACTCTTATATTCTTACTTTCAAGTAACCTACTTTAAGTCTTTATATAAATGCAAACGTTTATATTACATCGTACAACAATTAAATAACGAAACGTTCCGCAATTGTAATTTTAATTTAAAGCTATATACATCCTATCAGTCGATGTTCTTTCTGATTCTTTTCTCCGTTTGGCGATATACTCCGTATGTTATTGTACATCTATTATTGTACATACAGTGAGTGAAAAAAGTATTCGTACAGAGAAAATATTTTTTTAAAAAACTTTATATTTAAAAAGTAAATATTATCCAGCGAGAAATGAATCGTCGAGCGACAATTAATATCAAATCGATATAGATACGATGATTTCAACAATTTGATGTCGATTCGACGTTTAATTGACGATCATTTCTAGTTGGGTAATTAACAATTTATTCATAAAGAATAAAATAGACTGTATGTTTCTTAAAATTATATATACTAAAAAGATGTGTATTAATTATAGAAAATCCAGATAGCACACGACATTAATAGAAAGTATATGAACGTTCTAAGTACATTCTTAAAATGTTCTATGAACATCTGTAGAAGTTTGGTGCTGTATGGGAACGTATCATCTAAAAAATAAGTGACAATTAAAAATTGTATTGTTTGGATGCTCAAAAAGTATTCGTACAGTCGAGAAATTTGGCTTTTAAAATCAGGAATACATGCGAAGCTCGTTTGTTTATGTTAGAACAGAATATATTCATTGTATAAAATCGCTAATTAATGTTTATTTTTTACAAATAAGACTTTTTTTATAACAAATTTCCTTGTACGAATACTTTTTGCTCTCACTGTATATGTATACGTAAAGCCTAGACATTTAAAAAAAAAGACTTTCGCAGCAATTTAAGATATTAATTTTCTGTTGCAGCGAGTTGTTTCGTCGGCCAGCAGAACGCGCATTCCCTTCTGGTATTAGTGCTGGCGCCGCAATTCGTCTATCTGTCGTTCGGCGCAACATTCCTTTTAATTGGCCTGGCAACATTGGCGTTACCGCGACGCCCGGCGGTGACACCGACGTCGACGTCGATGTCAACGTCGTCGTCTTCGTCGACGGCGGCGGCGGCAGCGGCAGCGGCAGTTTTAACGGCGCTAACGGCGTCCCATGCGAATCCATTGCGTTCGCAGCGTGAAATCTCCGGTAAATCGTCCCCAGCGGAAATTCACCGGCGACAAAAGCAGCTATTGACTCGCGTCGGCATATTCGGTTGCCTCTACGCCATCCTCATTATTTGCCTCGCCAGCACGACATTCTATGAATGGTGGGGAAGAGAAACGTGGCTTCGAGCACCGGAACCGTCAACGGCACCTCGCGTACCTGTTCGTCCTCTGTTGCAAGTTTTCATCCTAAGATTAGTAGTGACCCTCGGTGCCGGTGTGATGGCCGCCGCGTGGATTTGGTGGCCGGAAGTAACGGACGCTTGCCGTAAACTGCCGCACTGCAAACAACCTCCACATAAATGCCATCCCGTGCCCGTTGTACACAGTTGTTACAACGCTGCAAATCCTATACCTCATCAGATTCACCATCTCACTCATCTCACGCCACCGCAGCATCCTCTATTGCATCAGCATGCAACGTTAACGAATTCGCAAATGCCACATAGGAACCATAAGAAGCATCGGAAACACCGGAAACATTATCATTCTGGTAGCGAAACGCAAGTTTGAACTTTGAGCGAACGTTAACGCCGCGTACGTTGCATGTACCGTGCTACGGCGGTATAGTTCAGTATAGTTTAGTATACTAGTATAGTTTTTGCTGTTTGTGCCTTAGGCCCAGTTCCATAACTCACGGTTAACTCTTAACCGAGGTTCAACTTGTTTCTTATCTTTTTCCAATTCTAAAATTGGAAAGAGACAATGAATAACCCAGATAGCCAAGCGTGATGTAGCGTATTGTGCAAACTAATGCATTGCATATGTTGTTATATATTTTCTGTACATTTGCTGACATCAAAATAGGACACATTATAAATACAACATGACTGCTTATATATGTAATCAGTTGTCGAAATTTCTAGAGCAAACTGTGAGCAATGGTGTGCACATTATGATGTCGGCAACATGTTAGCAACGAATAATTAATCGTTTCGTCTCAAGCTCATTGCTAACAAAATGCTGACAATGACAACACTAGTTGTTGTCGAGGATATTCATGCTGACATATTGCCATCAATTTGTCATCGCAAGAATTTGAATTCCATTGAGTTCAACGCAACAGACATAATGCTGTCTCACCTTGTCCTGAGTTTGTCGAAATTGGTTGCTGCAACATGCAAATACACTGCGTTTGGCTATCTGGGAAGTTGAATCTCGGTTAAGAATTAACTGTGAGTTGTGGAACTGGGCCTTAGTCGCGTCGCGTCATATCTAAGTAATTGGATATGACACGCATTAAACGATATTTCTAAGCTGATCTCTTACTTGAGATCAGTTTAAGTCTCGCCTTATGGCCCGTCTACAATACACGTAGTAAGCTTGGTTTAAGAAGTAAGAGTAAGAAATTGACCAATCACAGTCGATTGTGAAAAGAATAATCGACTGTGATTGATCAATTTATTACTCTTGCTTCTTAAATCAAGCTTACTTCGCATATTGTAGACGACGCCTTAGGTACTTAAGTCTTAAAACTCCATCCAGAGTCAGCGACACACACAATACAATAACATTTGTAGATATTGGTAGTCGAAACGATCTTACAATGTGTGTAAACTCAGACTGCCGGAATACCGAATACTGCCTATTAGAAACGAATTACACTGCAAAGTATGTAATATACTTTTGTATTTGCTTGTCATCATGTATACACATAAAATTATCTATTTTAAGTTATTTAGCATCTTAATGACGTCGATTCAACCCTTGTTAATTAACGAATCTCTTTTTCTTCCTATAATGTAATAGAATACAGTACATAAATTTATAATAGCATTTTTCCAATTTATAAATATAGGATAGCGTGCCAAAGTCCCATAGAAGTTATCCTTGTCATAGGATAACATTATATAAATTTTAAATTATGTTGCTTGATAACAAGCGCAAACAAAAAATTAATGAGTCTTACTTTAATTTTTTATTGCGAGGTATAGATTTGTTGTTGGATTTATGTATCATTACCCAGTAAACGAGAATGAATTGAAATGGATTGAAATGGATTCAGATTTTCAGAAATATGGATTCACGAATGTTAAAATGAATGCTTTTCAATCCTGAATGCATTTTCATTCATTTATAGGAATTGCATGGAGCATATCTCTATGCCTTTCAATCTAAAAATAATATCAGCTTTTTCTATGCATTATGAATACTGCTCAATTCAAAATTTTGAATAGGAAATGCAGTTTTTCAATCCAATTGAATCCAATTAAATCCAAAAAAAAGTATTCGCTATTTAAAATACCCATTCGGATAGAAAAAAAATTCAATCCATTTTAATTCATTCTCGTTTACTGGGTATTGCTATACGTGACATACAGCTCACTGCGTAATCACGGCGTCTTTTCTGTATCTGTACGTATATACGCCATTGAATTTATCCGCTCCCGAATATTCGGGGAATATATGGGGGACGAGAGAACGAATGCTAAATTTAAACCTCAAAGAATCATAGAGTAGGCCGGAGGGGAAGAGTGCGTCCATTTCGATCTCCGTCTGCAGGCCTAAACTCTTGCAACGTCGTGATCCTAATCAATCCTGATCAGTCGTGATCGCTTCACATATACATGTATATACCTTACATACATAGAATGCCGCGCATGCAATTATAAAACGATCGTACCTTGATTCTGTGATGTATAATTTCTAATGGTGCGATTTTTGCATGCAACTTTAATCGTTACAGGAGAAATAAATTCGTAAAATGTCCATTTTCCTCTATTATCAATATGTACTCTTTTTTTCTTTTTTTTAATTCTCTAGCTTGTAAATGGATTCCGATTTTATATAAAAAAGAATATACGAGGAATAAATATTTGATTTAATGTGTGATGATAGATTATTTAAAATGATTGTTAATACAATTTATAATATAGATATGTAATAAAGTTGTATATGTGTACTTATATTAAAATAATTAATTATATAAAAAATAACGAAGACTGATTCTTTGTCTAACCAGTTATTTTAGGTTATGTTGAGTTAGAAGGCAAGAGAAAAGGTTAAAGGAGAGTGGCAAATAAAAGTCAGGTGAGAGTAATATTGAAAAAAATAATGTATATTGTATATATTGTGTATCGAAAAGAATGGATATCTGTATTGAAAAATCTTAAAGGAGATGATAGAAAAAAATTATTGTATTTATTTTAGCAGAGAGAGATAAAACGAAGATAGTGAGATTGGAATAAAAATTGAGGTTATGTAACTGTAGTGAAACGAAAGGACAAAGCATTACTTGTCACTTGAAAAATAATAAAGCATTACTTGTCACTTGGAAAATAAATTTGATTGACTTAAGAAATGGATGCTGATTTTGAAGAACTTTCGCACGACGCGAACATAATTACTAGACTGAAGCAGTTCAGTGAAGCAGCCTTCAAAATCCAGGATATGGCAGAATTGATTAGCGATCCTTCGCTACTCGATAAACTTTCCAATACAGATAAAATTAAATATAACTTGTTGTTATCTTATAGTCTTAATAGTCTATTTTGGATGTACTTGAAAGCCGAAGGTACGTAAAAATTGTAATTTTTAAGATACAAGTTAAATAGTCAATTTACATCGTGCGCATTGATTATTAAATTATTATTGATTGTAGGAATCGATCCGTCGAAGCATCGAATTAGATCAGAAAATGAGAGATTGAAAAAAGCGATGATACGAGCGAAACAAATCAATGATAAAAATACACTTATGCCACGTGTCGACACAAATGCTGCTAAGAGATTTGTGAGGAACAGTTTATGGGAACCGAAACAAAAAAAGCACAAGAGCATGGAAAAGAAAATTGACAAGTCTGAGGAATCACCACCTACATAAATATCACAAGTTCTCTATTATTTATACATAAATTTATATAAAATTTATTTCCTACATGCGTTTTTATTTAAATAAATAACTTGAAATGTTTATTGCTTTAATCAATATTTTCATTAAAGATGTAAGATTCAATCGTTTTTTTGATCTGCATTTGCCATTTTAGCCCGTTGTTATCTTTTGATTTTCAACTATCAGGACTGTCTTCAGATTCTCACCCGAATGCCAATTGCCATCCAGGGGTATCATTTTAGGGGCTGCGCACAAAGAAATCTTAAGAACAGAAATAAATATTAAGATTTTGACCTATCAGAAATTGATTATCTTGGAATACATTCCCATACAGCACAGAATGTGCAGCAATATCGTTGCAATAATGCTGCAATATTGCTGCAACTTTTGTGCTGTAGGGGCTGTGAAGTGTGGTTTTACATAGGTCGAGATTTTAACATTTACAAGAAATCTTAATAAAAATTTGCGATTATTAACGTAAATATTTCGATAATACATAATTAAATTCATGATTTTTTATTACATAAATGCTGTATAAATAAGCACGCATACTTTTAATGTTATAATATCTTATATATTGAAAGTAATAATTTTTTCTTGACTACTTTGGTAAAGTCTAGATAACAAAGTACCGCGATAAGAAAATTGAAGTGACGTATTTTTGGAGCCAAAATGACGTTGAGTGCAGATATTGCATTTAGTGTAATGTATCTATATAGTAAGTGCAATCCAAAATGCAATCCTAACCTAATTATATTCATACATAAGTTTGAAATAACCGCGTCATGGAGCCAAAATGGCGGCAGTTCGCGGTACTTTGTTAATCTAGTGACTTTATACTTTGGGCTACTTGAGCGCCACCATTTCCTGACGAAAAATATCTAGCAACATTAAGCTGGTTTTACATTAGTCGCATCGCAGCGTC
>NW_017257428.1:1332160-1332501 GCF_001594055.1 Mycetomoellerius zeteki | reverse complement strand
TTTTGCCGCGCGGTAAGCGTTTCCGCGTCCAGTGTGCAGGAGCCATTACGGTCCAATCAGAGTTGAGCTAGAGTGATGTTGATTGGACCGCAACGCTGCGATGCGTCTAATATAGAACCAGCTTAATGTAGAATCAGCTTCAGCGTTTCCACCGTTCAGTGTCCAGTGTACAAAAGCCATAAATTCACATAAATTCGAATTCCATTGTAACGAGAAATACGGAAAGTACTTATGAACTGGTACCAAGCGGGAAAGTACTAGTAGTACTAGTAACGTGCTCACACAGCCAATCACATCACAGGATACGACACGATAAGTATCTTGGATTCGTATGCTGGATT
>NW_017257428.1:1316947-1332123 GCF_001594055.1 Mycetomoellerius zeteki | reverse complement strand
GCTCTGCAACCAATCAGAAAACAGGATTCCGATGAATTTTGCTTCGTATTATCGGAATCCTGTTTTCTGATTGGTTTTCTGATTGGACGAAAATCGGATGCAGTGTGAATCCAGCAGTAGAGACTGCGCGAACGACGCGAGAAGACGCGAGTAGACGCGACTGACGCGACGCGCGCTCCGTCGCTCCGTCTACGAACAGAGCGAACAGCGAACTCAGCGAACAGAGCGAGTTGCGCGAGCGAACGGAAGCCATATATCTCTGTTCGCATCGATCACCGTCGGCGTGATGGCAGCTCAGTGGATTCGTACAGCAGTAAGTAGGCGACGAGTCGCACTGTTCGCGATATTATCCAGGGAACTGCTGTCGTGTCTAACTACTCCACACCCCTGTACATCCTCCTACCCCTGAGAAAGGTTAGAACTCCTCGCGGATCGCATCGCACATATTTGCTTATCGTCCTCCATCTCGTCTTTGCTCTTACGTCCTTACGTCTCCTATAGTCTCCTACGCATACTCTCTCTCCCTCTCTCTCTCTCTCTCTCCCCACACATATAGCTTAATGTTCTAATTCCGTCCGGCTCTTCGTTTTACATTTTGATGATTCTCTCCTTTGTACATTGGGAAACTAATGGATATATTCTTGTCGGTATAATTTCGGCGAATCTTTTTGAAATAATTTCCGCGGTTATCAGAATATAAAGATCATTCCTTCATACTCGTGGCATGGAGAATCACTCTTGCCGGAGTTGTACTGTTTTCGATCATCTATTTAAATCATATATATGTTGACATGTGCTAACAGATCTCTTCAAAAATCACTGGTGCACGGCTTTATAGCAGCAAGGTACATAAATGCACCCTTATTCCTGGAGATGGCATTGGACCCGAGATTTCCATTGCCGTACAAAAAATCTTTGATGCTGCCAAGGTAAGATATATTTGCGTTTTGACTAATGCAACAAGATTGACTGATTCCTTACAACATGCTTGATTTATAAAATTTCATCGTACTCTGGACTTTACTAGAGTTTACCTTTAAATTGGGACTTGTATTCTATATTTCATATATACATGACAAATTATCACAGTATTAAGCAAGTGGTTCTGTATTTAGATCTAGTTCTTTGTTTTTCTGATCTGACTTGAGTAATTAGAAGAGGATGTATTTTCTCTTGACTAAAAACATCTTTTTTATCACTAATTAGTTTATTATAATAGCTTGCATAACATGATTACTCAATTCATAATCTCTTTTAATAGTAGATGTGCACGCGCTTGATACTCTTATTTGGATGTGTCATTGATGTAGTGGATATATGCATTTTTAGTTCAATATCCTAATGCATTTTACTTCAACATACTTGCTATACTTATTTTCTTAATTTGTCTGAAAAAACTAGGTGCCAATAGAATGGGAATCAGTTGATGTAACGCCAGTAAAGGGTCCAGATGGCAGGTTTGGTATACCACAAGCAGCCATCGATTCTGTCAATAGGAATAAAATTGGCCTTAAGGGACCTCTAATGACGCCAATTGGAAAAGGTCACAGATCTCTCAATCTTGCACTCAGAAAGTAAGCATCTTGGAATTTATGTACAGTCAAGTATATAAGTATATGCGCGATTCAAATTATTCCGCGAGATACATGAGTATATGTATATCAGTTAAATTTTTAAAACAGCACAGTTGTCAAAAATTAATACATACATGCTTATATAATCATAATGTGTAATCATGATAAGAGCACGGATGATTGTTCTAAATATCTTACCGCTTGCTTCTCTTGCAAAGTAAAATACACATGTCTCATTTATCTGTTTACAAATATTTGCAGAGAATTTAACTTATATGCCAATGTGCGACCATGCCTATCTTTGGAAGGATACAAAACATTGTACGACAATGTCGACGTCGTTACTATCAGAGAAAATACAGAAGGTGAATACTCTGGTATAGAACATGAAATTGTAGAAGGCGTCGTTCAATCCATTAAGTTAATCACGGAGGAGGCTTCTCGTAGAGTAGCAGAATTTGCTTTTCAATATGCTACAGATAATAATAGGAAAAAGGTATACTCAAAGTATTTTTGATTAAATGATGAAACATCAGTAAATGTTTGACCAATCAGATTGACTAAAATCTATTCATAGGTTACTGCTGTACATAAAGCGAATATCATGAGAATGTCAGATGGCTTGTTCTTGAGATGTTGTCGAGAAGCAGCCCAAAAGTTTCCATCGGTCAAATTTGAGGAGAGGTACTTGGATACAGTTTGCCTAAACATGGTGCAAGATCCAAGTCAGTACGACGTGCTGGTCATGCCTAATTTGTACGGTGATATTTTATCTGATATGTGCGCTGGACTCGTCGGAGGCCTCGGTCTGACACCAAGCGGGAACATTGGTTTGAATGGAGCCTTGTTTGAATCGGTATAGTTGGCATTATATATTTTCGCTTTATTCGTGAATGTGTAAACACAAAATTTTACATTAATTGTAGGTATATTAATTTTACTTTACAAGATGATAAATTTTATTTACATAGGTACATGGAACTGCTCCCGATATTGCCGGCCAAGATAAGGCAAACCCTACAGCGTTGTTGCTCTCCGCGGTGATGATGCTCAAATACATGGGTCTGAGCAGCCATGCCAAGATCATCGAACAGTCTGCTTACGACACTATCAAGGAAGCAAAGTATCTAACCGGTGATTTAGGTGGCACTGCAAAGTGCAGCGAGTATACCGGTGAAATTTGTAAGAAAATTGCCGCGCAAGTCAAATAAAAGACAGACACCTTTGTTCCGTTTTGTCGAAATTTGAACTGCCAAATACTCATAGAATCCGCGTGTCCGCGATGAAGGGACTGCTATTTTCTACCATTTGTTGTATCGTCTCAGTATATACGGTTTTGTCTCCGCGTGATTAGAAATTTGTAATTGAAATCGACGGAATGCAAGTATCGTTGAGTATTCTTCAATAACGCTCACGCGTATGAATTTTCTCCCTTTCTAGATGTATTATCTCGAATTTAATTTAGAAAATTCGACCCGATTTAAGATTTGAAGAAGATCAAGTTGAAATAAGTGCCGGAACGGCATTTAATTTTGTTTCGTTCATTAAATGTCAAGTACAATACGTGCGCTATCATTTCTATTGACTTCATCGACCGTACACGCTTCTGTAAATAACCGATATGATATAAACCGTTGAACGTTTAAACTGTTCAGAGAAAAGATCTTGATAGAGACTGTAAAGATTAGCCATGTAAATTAAATAGTAGGAATGCTGTATCATAGTTTTAAATAAAATTGTTATGCAAGACGTATTTACGTCTTACAGTTAGAGTAAGAATAGTTGAAAATATCGAAATCGCGCAGTATTATGAAAAAATAAAAATTTACAAAATTGATACCTACTTTATTCTATATCGCAAATTATTTTGATCCTTATGATATTAAAACATTCCTAATAATTTGTCATATTAGAATTTTGAGAATTGAAAAATTATTTTTAAAAAATTCTCTTTTAGTTTTTTTATCTCTCAATTGTAGAGAGGCATATTTATATGTATAATAATTTTCACGCATACACGTTTTCCCGTGTATCATATAATGATAAAAATAATAATTTTTGAAAGAGGCAATCGCAAGAGAAAAGTTCTCTCGGTCGTTCTTTGTACCTACAACATTACGAAGAGGTGTATCGCTCCTTTCCTCCTCTCGCAGTGTTACCTTACAGCACTCATCCCACGAACACTTGATAACTTCCCCCTGCTCTCATTCTCTTCTCCTCGTTCTTCAGAACGATATCGTACGGTGGGATGCGCCGTTCAAGAAAACTCTCAAGTATGAGAAAAGTTGCTGGCCATATTTCACCGGTGGGGTTGGAAACGATGAAGGAAAAGGATGAGACGAGGAGGGGACCAAGTGTCATCTTCGCCGCTCGTTAATTCCTTCTGTGATTTATCGCGATCCGCCGCGAGTGAGTAATGACTAACTTCTCCGTTCAAAAATTCAGTTATTAGATTTTCCTCTAGACGTATAAGATACGGCGCGGCGCGGCGTCGCGTCGCGCTGCTTTTCAATGGTATTCGCGTATTACATTAAAAAGGAAATCTTACGATAATCATGTATGTGATGAATATTAGTGGAGGGGGGGGGACAAAAGACTCCATTCGTATTTCTAATTTAAAATTTCTTATTTTGAACAGGGTTCGCACGACGATATTGCGTCGATCAGTGCGGATTTTATTTTTACGTACAAGTCGCTTGGTATTTTTTATATCTAGATATCTAGAAACGCGTATGACGTATATATCTTTATCTTTACATGTTATCGATTCTCAAACTGCACGACTCATGACATTATACATGGTACGTTTTAAAATGCGTTTTAAATTCGGCAAAACACTCGATAGCGGAGGAATTGATAAACCCTCGTGACTTGAATGATTACGCTCTTGTCTGCGAGATGTAACGGTGATGCTAACGAGTTTGTACGAGGCTGTGCGAGTCGATGCAAGAAGCGCGACGTGCATAGGCGCGGGGAGGAATAGTTGCACGTACTTGCACACAAAGGTCCGACACCCCCGGCCAAAGTGTGGCAAACGCGGAGCGCATGCATATTCAACGGAACACGAGGAGCCAGAGGACGGGGCTGCTGGAGTACGTGTGCGTGCACGCGTGCACGCGTGCATGTGCCATCGTAGTCATAGGAATAATAAAAATTCGAGGGTTGAAATTATTTAGATTTATGCCCGCTCTCTTGTCGTCGTGCCATGCCGTCGTGCCGCCCGCGCCGTCGCGTCGCGCCCGCGCCGGTGACGAGGCGCGATTCGATTCCGGGGAACAAATTTCATGCATTATTCAGGACCCGGGCCCGACCGATGCAACCACCCCCTCCCCCCCCCTCGATCGCAATGGAAGCGATCCTCTCGAAAAAAAAAGTCGTTTTTAATCTCTCGTCGCGCCCCAATAACGCGCCGAAGACGATACATCGATTCGATCAACGTACGTGCAGTGGAACACTTCGGAAGAAAAACCGTGCATGTCTTCACGGAATTTATACGATTACGGATGTTTGAAAATCCTACTTCATCATCGACATATTTTAGAGAGAGAGAGAGAGAGGGGGGGGGGGAAGGGGAGAGAGAAAGAAATCATTATTTATTGCATGTCCTGGGACAGGTCCCTTCAGGCGTAAAAAACTTATACATGAAAATGATCATACGGCAGTATAGTAATATCGTTAAAATGTAACACATAATATAAAGAAAAAGAAAAAAAAGCAAAATAATAATATAAGAATATAACAAAAAAAGAATATATATGTATATATAAAGAAGAGAGAGAGAGAGAGATATCACTCTTATTTATTCCAAACGATTGATACATCACCTGTTGAAGATGCTTTTTTTTCTAGCGCATCCTACATAACAAATGAGTGCTCGCGTATATTATTCTCAACTTGAAATTATTTAGGGAGACGTTAAATTATCAGCGCTATTTGTGTCTTATTCCATCTTTACCATTTCATTAAAACGCAAAACAATAATAAAATGCACAACGAAACAAAACAGCGCATCGAATGCACCCTTGGTATGTATTTCTTTTGGTCGAAATTATTTACGAGAGAAAGATTCAAGTGTCATCGGCACGTCATCGGAAACATTTTAATCCCGCCGACGCAAAAACGTCATGCATGTTTAATTAATTGTTTCTATGCGGCGCGGGCGCGATAATCGCCTTATCCGCGGATTTGCGAGTTTAGCATCTGTCAGCACACTGAAAACTTTCGTTTCATTATCTTCGCGGACTCTTCGCGCGTTGCATCTTCTAGTTGAAAATTGCTGTCGAACATGAAGAACTCTCCTCGAACTGCAATTCTCTTCGTAATTGCCGTTTCTGTTGCGACCTATGCCGATGCCAGAGTTTATTACCTGGAGAATCTAGATGGTACGCGAAACAACGACGCGATTTATCCGATCGTGGAACAGCAGGCTTCTCGCGATCTGGATCTGGCTTTCTCCGCGGGAGACTCCCTCGAGAACGAGAACGTCATATCTCCGACTAGAAAGGTCAGTAAACGTTCAGAAATTGGAAGCTATACTATATAATCTAAAATATTCTAAAACGAATAAAAGAATATGCTAAGGTCACAAAGTCTCAAATACAGTACTTTTCGTATCTTTTTTTGTAATTCCCAAGATTAGAAAGGAACGTCGTTATCGTTATATCGTTACTTTTTTCGATAACGATTATGTATTTTTTTCTGTCTGTAACGATAACGGTAACGAATTCAGTTGTTATACTTTTATCATTATACTTAAAATCTCTATTATCTTTATATATCTATTCAATACATTATACGTTATTTTTGATTGGATAGAAATATTTTATTTTAATAAAAATTTAAATATTAAAAAATATTATGTACTTTTTATCTTAGATTGCATTCCGATTGCAGTCGTTGTCAATACTGAAAATTTCTAGTCCTTACACGTGTAACGTAAACTATTCAATACTAGCAGTAAATAGAATGCACTCTTGATAACGACGTTAATGTTTAAAAACAATGAGTAATGAAAATTTTTAACAAAATTTGCGTTTGTGCAGAATTACAATTTAAATTCCTAAAAATTAAATGGATACATGTGTATTAAAAAATAAAAACGTTAATATTATATAAAGAATTATGAAAGATTTATTAGAAAAATTTAATATAAAAGCTTGATTATTAACATTTAATATCTCACTCTTTAACATTATAAAAAAGTAATGAAAAAAGTAACAAATCATTACTTTCTAATAAGTAACGGTAACTGTAATGCGTTATTTATTAAAATCTGCAGTAACGTGTTACTTTTATAAAGTGACGTTCCTAACTCTGGTGATTCCTATAATAGTGTCGTTGCGCTTGGCTTAGTGCCGAGACACTACCGTGTGTCTCTCCCGATGTGTGAAGTAAATCCTATATATGTACATATATATTATACATCAATATTTATTTGGATGCGTGAGTGAATTGAAGTTTGACAGTACGACATCGACTTGATCTTGACCAGGTATACACTCTCGTCACACCGGAAAAGCCGTACGTAGGATTGAGCAGGGACGTGGATCGACCAGTCGCGTATTACAGATTATCCGAACCGGCTACCAGAAGAGGCAGCTTCGACGACGTCATTCTCGTTCCGCAAGGAGGACGGAAATTGATGAAGCTGAACGGTAACAATAAGGGCGAAGTGATCTTGGAACTTCGCGTCATAGCTAATCACGATAGTGCGCAACTCGCGCGTTAAAATTAAACTTTCATTCACCTACGAAGGAAGTGCGCGGCGCTTGAATTGATAAGAAACGAACGTTATGCAGTTAAATCCTATTGTTTTTATTACGTTCAACTTACAACAACGAGTACTTTCTATCGATACATATAGATACATCGGAATGCTATTATAATTAATATTTACAGTACATATCACATGTCGAATTCCATCGGAGCTATTTCACTCCGATCAGATCTTTAATACGACCCTTTAATTCTCGTTATGAATTGATCCGTATAGCTTTTGATTATTCAGAATCGAATGAGAAAATGAGATTATACAGAATCAAATCAGGGAAGACAGTTCTGTTTCTACCTAGATGTGCGACAACTAGGTGTGATATTTGAAAAATGTTGGAGAGAAAATGTAAAAGTACGACAAAAAGTTTTACAAATATCTTTAAACATAAACCTCTGTTAGAAGAGAAATGTTTCTAAAAAGAAATATATTTTTGCAAAAATAATATTTAAAGAGAATATCTTCCGAATCGTCGTACGAATGTATGTACACGTTGCGTGCGTACGACATGTATATTATAGGTTCAATCTTCCTCGGATCTTATTGCACACATTCCGGCAAATTCTATCTTGCCTCTGAGGTACTATATTTTTATATTACGGCGAAAGAATGCCATCGCGTTCGTGCAGTTTCGAAGATGTTACACGAGAAAATAACGACACTACGGGTATTTTAGTTATTAGATTAAAGTGGAAGGCGCGCATCCCTTTGCAAATCGCGTTCGTTAGGATAAGTTATTCCGTTACTTGTGACGTTTGCTCGGTCGATGAGTCATCCTTCGGCTCTTTCACATAGTCCACCACTAATTCGAGACCAATCAGAGCCCGTAAATCCTTTCTCTCCTCTTCGGGATTTGTAACCGTACTGCCAGTGTCCTCTACCTTCGCAGTGTCCTCGCCAGCTTGAAAAACCATTACGATATTACGAATATTTTATCGCAGGTACATACGTGCTTATTCGAAAATAGCAATTAGATATCTTTAGAGTATTAGATGAACAGAAATAACAAGTATATATTAAAATTAATCAATAGAGGGTTACACTCACTATATAAATTAAGATAATAAATATTTTTATTATTTTATCAAATACTATAAAATAAATCACTGATATTATATGTATATATTAGATGTCAAACAAAATAGACTAATCCTGCACGAATTCGAAAAAAGCGACATTGTGTATTAACAGCGTTAGCCAACAAAACGTCTGATTGAAAATAATCTCGTTAATTAAACAGACAATAAAACAAATAACATGTTATTAGAACAAAAGCGAAATAAAAGAATTAAGTTGGTAAAGATGCAAATGCCGCGCGATACATATTAATATATATAATATATCCTACTTTGCTGTGTTTCCTTCGAATGGTCCTCGTTCTCTATCGACGCGTCCGTCCTGGAGGTTTTCATCTGCTGTATGTCCTGGTAGGTTTTCATCAGATGCTTCAAGATATAATTCGTACCCTGCGTGTTCTCCGCGTCCGGATTCTTCGACGTCGTGGCCTCGTCGCGGGTAAGATTCAACGGGCGATTCCCGCACTCCTTCGATTGCGGCACGCTGAAGGCCGAGCAATGTTTGCTCTTGAAAGATAGCTGCCGTTCGTTCGCGTGCTTGCGATCCCAAATATGGCCGGAGACGCGTAAGTCTATGAAGAAGTGTAGAGGATCGATGCCGGGGTAGGACTGCGGCATCGGATACGGTGGGTACCACAGGGGTCCGGGTAGAAATTCCGGACCGGACATGCCGTTGGGCAGAGCGAAGCCTTTCACGCCCTGAAGTACGCTCTCGCATCCTCTGCCCCCCGATACTCCGGGCAGGAAAGGGCCTGCCCGTGAAAAGTCCAACTTCTTCTGATCTGACAGTTGCAGAGGGGACACCTCCTGACTGGGCACGATGCTACTTTTCAACCGATCCTCGTAACTCCTACCGCTCGCGCTGTCGAAATTACAACTCCTACCGCTCGCGCTGCTGCGATCCAACTGCTGCGAATCCTCCGGTTTGACCTTCCGCGTTTCTCCGCCGGGAAAAACGTTCTCCGGCGGTTGAGCCTGCTCGAAGTGTCGCGGTCGTTCGTCGAAGAAGCTCTTACTACTGTGTTGTCGCGAAAACTCGGTCTTATTCTCGTCGATGGGCTTAAGGATATCGCCTCCAAAGTTAGGTTTCTGCTCGAATGCCCCGCCGGCTTTGTTCTCCATCGTGTCGAGATAGGCGTCGGGTCGCTTGCCATCGTTCTCCAAACGAGTCTCCGGCGGTACTTGAGGAGATTGCTGCTGCGCTGCCGAGTGATAGTATTTGTCCGCATGCTGGTGATAATGATGATGATGATGATGATGGTGCGACCGTTCCTTCGTCGTGAGTTCGAGCGGTCTATCCCGAGCGTCTCGCCAAGATCGCTTGCGGCGTCGCGGCGCATTTGCCGTTTTTTGCCGCCGCCGCCGCCACCGCCACCGCCACCAGTCGACGATGCTTCCGCCTTGGCTTGTACGAAAGAACGTAGCATCTCGCTGAAGAAGAAGCTATGAGGCGTCAGTGGCACGTTGTATAGATACGGAGGAGTGGCCGCCAGAAGACGAGAAACGAGATCTCCACCCGACAGGGAAGCCGGAGTCTTTAGGGTTGATGGGTCGCCCGTGGTCGTCGTCATTTTGGCTATCTAGCTATTTCGATAAAAAAAAATGGAACAAGCTCTAGCTCAATTTGTAATCACATCTTTAGATTATATATCATTGGATACTGATTGTGAAATTAAATCATTAGGTATGATGATTTAGCGTCGCAGATCTAATTATCTAATTGCCATATCGCGCCCCCTCCATAGTTTTTACTTTTACACTTTGCTATCTCAGTCACAAATAGGTCTACGATGCACGCGATGAATATTTATATAAGTTAATTCTAAATTTGAAGGACGTAATTAAATTCTATCAACAAACTCCATTAGAGAGAGAGAGAGAGAGAGAGAGAGAGAGAGAGAGAGAGAGAGTGTGTGTAGTCATATTTTTTATATCGTTAATTCCGTTATTTCATCATAAGCTTTAATATCATTTTTTTTATATGTAAGTTTTGTTTAGTTATCTCTAAAGAGAATAATAAAATTCTTAACGAGTTGTAAAAAGACGAATTAAGATGCTTAGAGGGATTCATGTTTTATTTTTTCAAATGATCACACGAATATTCTGCAAACGACATGGAGTAGCAGGTTTAACGATGTAATGAGTATGTACGAAACTCGTACAAGCACGATTCGCCGATGTGGAAGTGAGCTACTATTGTCTTCTGAAATTAATTGAATGGCTCCCAGCCTCAAGTCTAAGACCAAGGAAGAACGGAATCTATAGTGAGAGACGGGATGAACCAGCCGGATATCGCGTCATTCATTAAGGAATACTAATTTCTGTCAAGTACACGTTCGCTTTCGCCCGAGTGTGAGCATTTCCGCCAAGTTATTGAGAATTTCTTGCGTAAATTCGCAGACATTTCAATTGATATCGGTATCTGCTGAAAATCCTCTTCCGCAAATTTCGAATTCTTACTCACTACACAGTATGGATGTACTGTAATCGCTCTCTATAAAGATTTATTTAAAAAATTATTTTGTCGTTCTCGCATTGTATAACGTTCTTGTATCTCATTCTTGTATCAATCACTTTTCGTTGAATTTTATAGAAACAATATCTATACGCAAGCGGAAAAGATAAATTGTCCTTTGAAACACAACGGATCTCGAGGAGAAATTTGGCTCTTCAATTTTATATTCTTGTTAGATGACGATCATTGCGACAAATAAATTTGCGGTGACTACAGTCGTCAAAGAAATTTTTCTTCGACGATTCGCAAAGGGCAGAGATTCCTGAAAAGATTTCAACGCGAAAAGATCGAAGAGCAATGGGGCGTGGACAGCAAAGAGAGAAAGAAAGAGAGAGAGAGAGAGAGAGAGAGAGAGAATGAGTGAGAGAGGGATCGGGCATTGTTTCGGTCCATTGTTTCCCAAACAAACGGCGTCCACGTTGTTTCGTCAGGAGATATTATGTTCAGCCAGACAGGCAGGACGAACGGGAAATGGACTGCTGTCAGTTTTACTCTTCGTGATAAATACCCGTTGCCGCCGCCGCCGCCACCGCTGCTACCGCCGTAATTCCGCTCATCCGTATTGCGCGATGCATGTCGAAGTTATAACTGCGATGACAAGATTGGGTTTTTTTTTACTTATCAAAAATTTTACTCTCATAAAATCCCGAATTATAAAATCCAAGTTATTAATATTCTGATTATTAAAATTTTCGTTATTTTATTACTTATTGTCCTAAAAAAATAAGATTGCGTTTTTTTGGGGGGGGCAATTTCGATTTCCCAAAAGACTAACGAGAAGCGTTCGCTTTGAAGAAATCTGTGAGAGGAAATCCTTCGGAGCATCGACGATTTTTTTCTCGTGCGGATACTCGTTTAAGGGAAAATGGTACCGGCTGGAGAGCTATTCCAAAGATCATAAAGAGACTTTACGGGAGGGAGGGAGAGAAAGAGGGCGTTATATTATTATTCCGCTCGAGGCGAGCGAGGCGATGGAAGACGCGGATCATTCGGACGTCGACGACGCGTCGTCAACCGACGAAACCGTCGTCACTGTCGTCACAGTCGTTGCCGTGCAGCGCGGGAGAGACGATCTCGATTTCACGCAGCGCGAGCGGGGGCGCGTGAGGGAAGGCCGGTTTACGATTCATAAGACAACTCGGCGGATTGAATTAAGCTCGCTCGCGCTGCGGCAGCTGCCAGTCCCGTCCGCCACCGGGCGGGCGGCGCGAATCTGCATAATCCCGTTCGCGTCGACGATTCTAATTGGCGGATTGTTTCAATCTCTGTCGCTGCGAATATTTGCATTCGCGCTGCTCTACCTCCCTCGGCCCGCCACCCTCGTTCCCGCCCCTGGTACCCTTCTGCCTTTCCGCCACCCTCTCCCAAACTCTGATCCCGCATCTTTCTCTCTTCCTCCTCGCCTCTTCTTTCTACCCCTGTAACCTCCTTTCGGCATTCACTTTATCGTCACTATCTCCATCGCGAGATGCAAAACGTATCAAATAATGAACCACACTCACATCTCTTATTTGTGCTGATTTCTATATATATATATATATATTATTCAACCTGATAATATGTTTCTCTCCTTTCGCTACATTATCATTTACATGTATTTTCTTTTTTACTCTGAGATTAGTGTTTCCTATAAAATTGTAAAAGATGCGTTTTGATACGATTGCCATCATCCAATTTAATTGCGACAGTCTGTTTCATTTTGTATCGTTGGATACCGCGGACGACCAACTGCTTTGTCCGTCCTTAAGATAGTTTACGATACTTTCGATCGCTAGCCACTTTTCTATTTCTTTTTGTAAATAGTTTGTCCAAAAATATTGTTTAAAAATATACTAAAAATATTTCTTTTAATTTATACGCATACGACAATAAGTCCAACATGAATAATATCTTGCTGAAATATATATATATACATATCAAAATATATAATGCATTACGAAAGATTTACCCCGGATCTACAATAGGGTTTTAAGCCTTAAGAAATGGACGAACCACAGTCGATTATTCCCCTCGGATTTGATTGTGATTGGTCAATTTCTTACGGCTTAAGTCTTAAAGCATCCGGACTTATGACGTTTAAAAAAATAGACTTACATCACTTACAAAATAAGTAGTTAGTTTAATTACACTAATTGCACTATATGTATAACAATATGTTCAAAACGAATTAAAATCTTTTTATATCGACTATCTTCATGCTTCACCGTTAATTCCTTTAATTTCACTTCGAGAAAAAATGTGCAATTCTTTTATCATTCACATAAATATTTTTATTGCGGGGCGCTCTCGCAGCAAACTCGTTCTTACTTTGCATAGAGAGAAAAAGCGACGGTTGCAGCGGAATCTGAGCTTTTTTTACGGTTGAACTCTCTGCGTAATTCAAACGTCCTATTCTTCGTGTCACATGAAGGAACGCGCTCGCCGAATAACTCTCGGACGTATCTTAGAAATCTTGCACCCCCAAGAAATAAGATAATCCGTCTGATACCATATACGCTCGATCATTTTGAACAGATATCATGGCTTGACACTTTGCTATTGCTATTATTATCATTCAATATTATTTATTCAGTGTTCTTTAATACCTTTTTTCAAGATCAGAATGCAAATATTCTAAAGATCTACCTACATCCGGTTGATATTATATAAAGTGTCAATAAAAAAATTAGGATAATCTTATTCCCGAAAAGAAACGATTAATACCGATTTAATAAAGCTGATTAATAAATAATAATAAGTTAAGCAAGACTACTTTATATGAATAAATCAAATATAAAGTAAGAAACCGCCAAAATTGATCGAAGCTAGATTGGTGTTTAATATTATTCCACGTAAATTTTAAATATATCTTATTTCAATTACATAAACTGTGCGCCGAATGCTGTCGAACTTGCAACACAGTAATAAACTAAAATAATATTCTCATAAATTAAATTGATCGTCGATCTGATAATATCTATTGATGGGTACTAGTACTTATCCTAACAATGTGTAAAAACTTGTTGCAAAAAATTTTTAAATTTACATACAAGTATCACTAGACATCAAAATATCTAGTCTCGATCGGCGGTATTTGGCAGTTTCTTTTACTTATCTTGTTAATAAGAACTTATTTATTTCAGTATTAAATCAAAGATTTTTTTAGCGAATTGCGAGAATTGAAAGAATATATACCTAGATACTACAGCAATGCTATGCAAGAAATCGAACTCCTGTCATAGATGTATAACGTCGACGAAGAAATGCAATGAGTGTTACCGCGATGAAAATTATTGCGGCCATCGCGGTAATCACGTTAATTGCGTTATATTCTTGTATATTGCATCAAAAGAAAACAACCCGTTTGCGGAATCGATCGTTTTGATTATCATGCAGATGCGATATGCACGGCAGATGTTTAACGGAAAGTACATAAAATAGCCAGTTAAGCGGTACAATCGCAGCATTATTAGACGGCACGTATGGCGCATAATAGGTGCAACAGAGAATCGCGTTTCTTCGTGAAGAAAGATATACCGTTTACGTTAAAAAGCAAAAGAGAACGCCGGGAAAAGAATCTCAAGTTATTTCATCAAAATTAAATATGATGTGAAACAGAGCATTAAACTATTACGCGAATAAATTAGTTTCACATAAATTTTGACTCTTACACAATCAGCCAACTACAATTAAATTACGCTAAAAGAAACTTACTTATTTTAAAACAATCGACGGTCTCCGCGCTCTATGACGGAAAGATAAATATTACATCTTTTGCGCTGTCACGCAAAAAAATCGTACTACGCAAAAAAATTGTGCTCTCCAATTCTTGGCGCTATTCCGTATCATCGCGTGAGTTGTCGATGGCACGCGCACCCTCGGGGGTGCGAAAGAACGGTCCTCAAGAGTCGCTGGTCGCACACTCACCTGTACGCGTGGCGAACGGCGGGATCCTCAAAGTTGGCGCCGCTTCGTAAACGATTACGATACGATGATCCACCGCACCGGGATGACGATCTATGGATATCCCTCTGTCGTCGTCGTCGAAGAATATGGCACGAGGTATTCGACGCGTGCCGCTGGTCGTGGCGGCAAATGAGATAATAATCGGAGAATTCAGTCACTCGTCGTCGACGGCTGCGTGGCAGTCGGGATGGTTGTGTGGTGCGGTGGCGGCAGAGCGGTGACGGTGGCGACGGCGGTGGGGGTTGTGGATTCCATCCCTTGGCGACCGTCGGCGACGAGGCGAGGGTGCGAGAGAG
>NW_017257428.1:1316514-1316840 GCF_001594055.1 Mycetomoellerius zeteki | reverse complement strand
GAGGAGGAGGAGGAGGAGGAGGTGGAGGAGGGCTAGGAGGCGGGAGGGTGGTGGTTTTTGAGATGATCCGGCCAATCTGCGCATCATTTCCCCCGATGCACCCCTAGCTCCCCCGGGCCGCGCGCGTAGCGGCAAACCGGCGCGCGGATTCCGCACCACCGCAAGCAGCGTGGAAAGCCCTGTTGAATGCCACATTTCGAGCCAAAGACGAAGTGGGTGGGAGAGGGTACGTGCCGCGCGCAGGGAGGAAGCGAGGGAGGGATCGCGGGCGCGTTTGCGGCGCGAAGAATGGAAGATAGAGACAGATAGAGAAAGGAGGGCGGCAC
>NW_017257428.1:1266112-1316444 GCF_001594055.1 Mycetomoellerius zeteki | reverse complement strand
CCCTGCCGCGACTGGGGAAAAAAAAAGTGGAAAACAGATATAGGCGAGGAGGAATCTTTCTCCCCGGCACGACTCGGCTCGTTCCTCCGCTTCTATATAGCTCTATTCTGCCGCGCTGCGACGCGACGCGACGCGACACAACGTTTCTCTTCGACGAGGGTAGGTATATCCGATATAACCTACGTAGACGTACGTGCAGTTTACACGTCGCCGCGAAGGGATCGCACATACCTCCGGGTATCTATGAAGCCGGATGGAATTGAAAAACTCGCGTTTACGCATCATGCAGTTTGCCACGAATCCCCCGCGGCTCCTCGCGCTATAAACAATGATCGAGAGCATGAAACTCCGCATCTTAGGAGCGCGAGATCCCCGACAGTTCGCTCTTATAGGTCTTATAAGTCTTATAAGTCTTCCAAGAATAAAACACCCTTCTCTTTCTCTCTTAAATCTTTATTTCGAGAAATTATTTATTAATCGTATCACATTGCACATCCGATTTCATTCTTTCTTTCATTAGACAGGCCGGAGGAAAAACATTTGTTATACATGCAGTTTGCGAAACAGGACGAATTGTTCGCAAATTAGACCAGACTTAATTGGTTTAAGCTTTCTTACGAGACAGCGAGAAGAAGGCGGGAATATTCGCGAAAAGGAAATCAATCTCGTCGTTTATAATATATCCGATCGTGATCGAACTCTTTGAATACGTTCGATGTTAAAGCATATCGGAGCTTTTCTGTACATTACGCATTACGCATGCGAGAAAGCTTGAGGTTCCGCGGCGTAGAAATACACGAGCGACATACATTTTTCAATAGTTACGAGAGAATCGTATGTACACGCATGAGTGAACGTAACACACATCGACTCCGTTAAATTCGTCGGTGATTGAAAGAGTACCACCGTCGTATTTGGCGTCGTCTCTTCGTAAGATTTTCCACGACAAATAATTGTCGTAGAAGATAAAAAACTTGTTCAAAAACGACCCGACGCGACGATTAACACACACAGGTGTTAATAAACTGAGTTAATTCATCAAGGTACTCAAGGATAAATTCCCAGTTATGCCACACTCGAACATAGTCTATATAGAATTGATTGCAAGGATTGCGATGCATCTTATGTCGCGTCGGTCAAACTAGCAGAATGTTAAAGACAAGAATTAAGGAACACAGGAACTATATTAATTGGAAAACAACACAACACTCGGTCGTTACGACACGCAGATTGGAATTTCCACATGATTTTGATTGGGAAAATATTAAAATTTTAAGTAAAGAAAGGTTTTTAAGAATTTTTAGATCCGTTATATGCTACTTTAATTTCTAAAAATACTTCCTTCTCTTCCACAGTTTTATTGAAGGTCTGTTTGTGTTATCGTGTGACAAAACCTTCTCAGCTAGTAGTGAAGACCCATGACAAGCTCGTAATATGTCAATCTTCAAACATCCATGTAAGTTTTTAATTAATTACCTCCAGTCTAATTTCAATCCTATTTATTAAATATGACGCAACTCATATCATTATAGTAAACTTGAAATCTAATGGAAAATTTTGACATATATGGATGCGAAGACTTTATCCACAGTTCACTTTAAGACGAACAATATTTTTGTAAGTAATCTAACACAATCTAAATTTTTTTTAGTTGTAATTAACGATAATCTTTGTATATATTTTAATTATTTATTAATGTATTTGCTGAAGAGGATCCAAACCAAGGATCGAAACGTTCTTATTTAATTGTTATTTACAATAAAACTCATTGCAATCACAGCATCCAGCATTGGCTCTTACAATTAAAGGTTTGTTTATTCCTAATTGAGAAAATAATAACTTTTTTCTTGAAAATTCTAAAAATCACAGTATCACGGAGGAATCGATGTAACTTTGCATGTTTCATTTGCGAAAATTAGTCTTTCTCGACATACGACATTAACAAATTAAATTTCAAAATTGATCCGATAAATTATATTAAATTCTTCGTTCGTGTGATGTATAAGTACACGTATATCTGAGCTAAACAATTTCGTTGTTTTAAATGTTACTTATTTTAATAAATAACGGCGCGACACATAAATTATTTCGCTAACATTGTCAGGCGTTTTCCTTCGAAGGTGGTAATTAGTTCTTTTGTAACGTGCGAGCGGTCGATTAATGGGAGGGAGATAAATAATGCGCCGAAAGTTTATCATGGCGCGTTGCGCGCATTTATTATTTATCGAGACTTTTCCTGCGGCGCGCAGTCGCGCTCTCTTTGCCCGATATAGAGACTGGATGACCACTTACGTCACACCGTACGTGAAACGATGCTAATTGGTCCACTGCAGGAGGGGTAGCGACGCGTGAAACGCTCGCTCTCGTACCACTCGTCGCCCAAGTCGACGCTTCGTTTCTACCCTTCGCTTCTACTCCCTCTCTTCTATAGGTACTGATTCAACGTGCAGACGAGGACAGGATAAATCCATGCACGCACCCGCGACACGTTCCGCTCGTTAATTATATAAAGAATTTCTCAGATTTCTCTCTCTCTCTCTCTCTCTCTCTCTCTCTCTCTTTCTCGCGCGCGCGCATACCGTGTATGCCGCCAAACGTATGATATATGTATATTGGCCCGAGTTTTTTTCGATATGAATTGACACTAGTCGGAATAAAAAATTTTGCGCAAATAAAAATGGTGTTGTTTTGAAAAAATCGAGAAAGATATATTATAGGAAACGAGTCTTTCATTAAAAACTTCTGATGAGCTTGAAAATAAAAGCGTTCCTACAATTCGGTCCGAGTTTAACATACAGGTATAAAGAGAAAGGACATTGTCAAGTTGTTTTCGAGAGATATCAGTTTTCTGGATAACACAGCTACGCCCTAAAATTTATTCTATACGAGATATCTTTTACTACTAATTGTATATTATATATATTTTATTTAACAGTTTACATATATATCTCAAGTATTTTAAATGACTTATAATTTGACATATATAATTGTTCTTTCAATGATGAATAACCTCTAAGTAAATTAGGGGAGAAGGATACGAACTTTGGGAGCGGCTTGCAATCCGAAATCGTTGCTCCCAAGAGAGAAAGTCGGCCGGAAGAATGAAGGGGGAAAGGAGGGGGCGTTACAGGAGCGATCGTGAGTCGTCCTTCGCGGGCGAGTATCCTAAATTTCAATCGACGATTCGACCGAGGCACCGCCGAGAGTCTCTCATCTGGCTCTTCGGGCTCGAATACTCGAGGAGATAGGACGAAGAGGAAGAGCGAGAGGGAGAGTGCGCGGGGAAACAATTTACCCGAAATTCGCCTCGTCGCGCGTTCGGCGACTGGATACACTCTTATTTGTCCCCGTAGCAATCTGTTCCCGACTGCAACCCTCCTCTCAGCTTTCTCCATACCACCGCCACCGCCACCGCCACCACACCTTTTCGGTCGGCCCCTGCAACCCCTATCTGCCCCCTTTCCGCATTCCTCAACGCCGACCATCAGTATCGTCGGCTGTCTTCTCTCGCGACCACTCTGCAGACGACAAAGACGGCGGCGCGAAATCTCCAAGTCTCACGGGAATTTTAAACACCGACGCGACGATTCGTCAGTGTTCTTTCTTCCATCTTCTTTCCTATCGCGATCCTCCGTTTTTTTTTCTTTCTCAACCCCCACCCTCCCCTCCCACCCCGCCGATAGGCGGAATTCGAAAGCGCCTCTCACCGATATATATGTAGAATAATGTAGATACTCGGTACACAATGCAGTTATGGCTTCTCTCTTCTCCTGCCGCGTGCACTCACAGGGTGCGAAAATCGAGGACGTCATTGGCCGCTTCTCTCGATAACGCTATCTTTCAAGGACGCGGCATCGCGTCCAACTCGAAATCCCCCGCGAAGGGGGACTTAATTCGAGCTCAGCGAACCACGTACAATTGAGCGAGGGTGACGCGCATTATTCCATATTAATGTGCATTAACGACTGAGGCTGTCTTGTAAATTAGAAACTGACAAAACTTAAATATCTCTTAATTAAACGTTATCTAAATCTCGCGACGTTCGCGGCGAAATGATCAAGAGTCCAGTTTGAAGACGCATATATACGTATATCTATATCGAAAGTGAGTGTCGCGAATCACGTCGACTTCTCTATCTCATTCTTATACACGATCTCTCGAGAGACTCAGTCGATTCGCTCAGTCAGGCGCGCGGTCGTTTAATCGAGATTTATCCTCATTGTTGCGCATCTGTCGCTTCGCGCGCGCGGGGCGCGTAAAAGAGACGCGCGGTAGAGGAGAAGGAGGGGAGGAAGTTTAAGAGAAAAGGGCGAGAGATGAGGAATCACTCGAGCTCGAGCCTCGAGTCGCGCGCTCGTAGTGAGAGCTCGCAGCGGGGGGTGCGTAATATTCCCGGGAAGTAAAGCTCTCGAGAATTTCAAGTTTCCCCTGCCCTCTCCTACTTCCGCACCCACTCGCTTCTCACGCCTCCTCCTCTCGTCTCCCATCTACCCTCGTCCTCTCTCACAACGGCCGCCCCACCGCGACTACGAAGGGATGCAAATAACTGGTGATAACAACAGATAGCTCTGCTGTATGGTATACGCCGTCTGCCTGAAGCTTGCCGTGCCGTGTGGGTGACTACGATGATGGTAGTGGTCGTCGATGGTTTGGGTTTTGATGGGAGGAAGGGGGTGGCGTAAGAGAACCAAGCGAAAACGAGGGCAACAGCGAGAGATACCAGAGAGAGAGAGAGAGAGAGAGAGCGCGCGAGAGAGAGAGTGAGAGAAAGAGAGGGGAGAAGGGTAGGAGCGAGAGAATCAAGCTTGAAGAGTAGGCCAGGGGGAGGATTGAGGGACAGGCAGGCAGGCAGGCAAGCAGGCGCAGGCAGGCACGCAGCAAGCAAGCAAGCAGGCAGGAACGTAGAGCCGCGAAAGAGAAGAGGTAGAGCGATGCGATGGCGGTGGCGGCAGCGTCGAAGGGGGTGTCGAGGGGGTGACAACAGAGACCGGATGGAAGGCAGAGTAGATGGAAGAGTGGTAGTCTCTCTACCGTCGTCTCTGTCGGTCCGTGCGTCGCGTCGTTCCAATCGTCCCTGTCTCTCCTCCTACGTCCAACTGTATCCGAGTTGGGTAGAAGGGTGCGAATTGGAGCGATGAGGATGAATCGTCACGCGAGAAAGGGAGAGAGAAAGAGAGAGAGAAAGAGCAAGAGCGGGTGAGAAAGACGAAAGAGGAGGGAGGGGGGGGTCTTACGGGGGTAGCCGCAACGGGGGTGAGGCTCAGCAAGGGGGTGCTGGGGGACGTCACTCGCTGTCGCATCGAGCGCGAGCGATGAGTGGCGCGCGCTCGCTCGTCTTTTGTTTGCGATACGATGCGACTGCCAGCCTGGTGACAGCGACGACGTGGTGCGGCGTCGGGGGACGACACGGGGCGGTTTAGGGAGGATCGGGGTATGGTAGCGGCAAGGGGGATGCGCGCGCGTGAGAGCACGCCACTGGAAGGGGGGCCGAAGCGCCCCGCGGGCCTGGAGGACGGGGGTGGATGGTGGTACGAGCCTGGGTGAGAATCATAGAGCTACGCTACACTTAACGCGCACGCACGCACGCACGCACGCACGCACGCACATAGGTATAATATCATGTGCGCGACACACGCGCGGATGATCGTAAGCCTCCTCCGGCCGTACCGCGCGTTTCCCATATTGGGTCCTTGTTGTCGACAGGTTGCCGGATACGCGTCCTGCGAATCCGCTTTGCCCTCCGGTGCGAGAGATGCGATGAGAGAGCTCGAAGCCGCTTCGATCACCTTTAAATATCACAAATGCGCGCGACTGCATTTATCCAGATACATATGTAATATAGAGACTTGGTTTCGCTCAAACTATATTATAGCTGTGTGGAACTCTTTCTCTCTCTTTCACACACACACACACACACACACACACACACACACACACACTTCGCGCGTACAGTTGAACAGCATATCGCCGAAATGATAGACAACTCGCCGACATTCAAATTGAATCCTTATAAAATCTGTTTATTTCAAAATTCGCAACGCCAAGTTCTTATTGTCGTTTAAATTAACAAGAAATTTAAATTAACAATAAATGAAGAAATATTCATAACTTGACACTCGACAAAATAAGGAGGAGAGATGCAGTAAAGACACTTTCGCAAAATCAAGCGAATCAAGATTTGCGATAAATTTTTTAAGAGCGCCTATCACAATTTGATGCATGTTTGCGTACGTTTTAATAGAATTAACGAGGTAATTTCAAGCATCGCAAGATTGCATCGCGCTTTCGAAGATGCTGACGCTCAACAAGCACGAGCGCAACATCGCGGAAACGACAGAAGCTTTTTATCATGGCGAGTTTTCGAAAGAAATGTTGGCGACCGCATTTATGCACTCGTTTTCCAAGTATGCGATTGAGGTTTCATAGTGCACCGTGTCAGAGAATTTTTCTTTTTTATGAAATAAAGCGCAACCATTTGCAGAAGGATTGACGTCGCGCGCACGTCAACGTCTCGCGCGATTTAACATTCATATTCTCCAAGTAAATACATACGGCGAAGCAGAAATTTTCCTGGGGCTGATAGTCCAACCATGCAGTCTACGGATGCAAATATAATTTTTTTGCACGGGTTAGTTTTGAAATCTGTCATTTATATCGTAACGGAAATACAATTTTTTGCAAATTAAATGAATTTCTTTTAGGAAAAAATATTCTTTCACGCGGCAAGATAGTGAAACTAGAATACACGATACTCATGTACGTAATTTAATTTGTGCCCGCCTGCTTTGGAATAAAGATCTATCTGCTCTCGAAACGTACGCTTGATATAACACGTAATTCACATTTTATATATATATATATATATATATATACGTACGACGAGAAAGAATCTCGATGGAATATTCGAGGGAAGGTAGAATATCACGTATGAAATAACAGCCGCGGCGCGGCGGCTGAAAGGAGGCGAAGTAAGTTCGAGATGACAGAGTGGGGTCGTGGAGGATAACTCGGGTCTCGACCGCGGAGCTGCTTTTGACACGAATACGTTTACGCGATCTCGCGTGGCCTCTCGTTTCTCAGGACGTCGCCCGCCCCGCCCGCACGAACATCGCTGTCCCTTACCTCGTCCCCCATATCTTTCGCGAATTTTTTCTCTTTCTATCACGGCAAATATATATATATATACATACACACATATATATGTATATATATATATATATAAGACTTAATTTTCAGCACATCTAGAGGTAAGTACTACAAGTATATAGGTACTATAAGTAGTGATAATAGTTATACTATTGTAGAAAGCGCGAAATTTGTAGAAAGCAATTAACTCTAATTAATTACTCGAAAATGGAAAACGAAAAACGGTACATATGGGAAAATGCGTAAAAAAATGTAATGTCACATTATATTTATTTATAACGATCCGTGCGCCGCCCGTTCAGCCGAAGAGCAGAGAGAATTAATTGGACGCCGCGCCGCGATGGCATTAATAAATTTCGCGGCTCGGCACAGTGATGCATGGCTCGATAGCGACTTCCGGTGACACGATGACGAGCATAACTCAAAGGACGCATTTAATGCGAGGACAATTAAATGCGGTCCCCTTCCTAGCTCGGTGTGCCGCTTCCCGGACGGTAAGTTATCCCCAAAGTTTCCGAACTTGGTCGCGCAAACAACTTTAATTAAATATCTACCGTCGCGGGGTGCAGCTGTGTGCGACCTCGTGTCTGTGTGTGTGTGTGTGTTATATTATACATATACGCGTGAGGACTGGTGAGGACTGAGGAGAGAGCGAACTCGCGAACTGATGATATAATTCCCGTTCGATTGTCTTTTCGGGGATGCACCTCCCGCCGCCGCCGCAGCCGCACCGCCTGTTCCCCTTGCCTACTGCACCCTGCACCCTACACCCTGCACGACGAATATATATCAATATATATAAACGAAAATGAATAATGGAGGGTGTGCATTAATCGCGCTCTATCGGCCGCGACTGAGGGACAGAGAGAAAAAGGGCAGGAATCCGCGCTACCATATCATTTTCTAATTGTGTCCGTCGTTACACGCATCAGCCTCTGTTAATTACGACTTTCCGGCGAATTCGGGAATCTGCAAATCGCGCGCCCGATGCAATGTCATCTCTCTTTTCCGTGCACATTCGTGCGAAAAGATCTCTATGGTATAACGAGCGGATTTTCTAGATCACAAGATTCGCCCGTCCATCAAATGTCAATGCGGAAAACAATCGATTGGATTATAGTGTGATTATGATTATACCAATGATAAAAAATAAATACACATACAGCACATGATATTAATAGAATGTATATGAACGTTCTAAGAATATTGGTACATTCTTAAAATGTTCTATGAACGTTTTTAGAAGTTTGGTACCGTATGGGTATATTCTCTCTCTCTCTCTCTCTCTCTTTCCATCTCTCTCTTTCCTAGTCTCCTGACGTATTCAGACGAGAGGGAAGATTTGTCAGAAGCGCGTACGATCGCGTTCGTAGGAAAGACTCAGATCAATTACATAATGGTGCGGTTGAAACGGATGCTCTCCATCGCCAACGGCGGTGAGCGACCCCTTCGCGGCATCCCCCGCGCGAGCAGCCCCTTTTCGTAAAATGACTATAGAACAAAGGGTTGAGCCTCTTCTCTACGGGTAACGGGCTCGCAGTAATTATTATGCTCTTTGACGATCCCTCTGTCTGTCAACGTTAACGCCGCGGTAGAATCGATACTTGTAAAACTTTAATCGTTTCGCGTGCATCGATGAACGGATGGACAGGCGGACGCATCGCGCAATCCTGGCGGTATGCGATATGCGAGACTCGCGAGAGTATTGCCCGTATTCATAGTCAGACCTTGTACGTAAGGCTTCCTTAAATTTATCTTTAGATGCTCAATAGCCAATGAAATAATTCGTAAAGTATCTAAAGATAAATTTAAGGAAGCCTTAAATATAAGACCTGACTATGAATACGGGCATATATCCTGGCCCTAGCGATTCGAATGCGCGCCGCGGTGCTGATCGAAGTCGCGCGACCGCGATTCAGCCTGGAGAAAAGTTTCTTCGATTCAAAAAATATTTGTTTGAATCAAAGAAATTTCTCTACTGCTATACGGTTGAAAGAGAGTGCTTGAAATCAAGCAAATTTTTATTTTCCTCAAAAGAGTATTTTCATTTCAACTTAAAAAATCAACGAAGGAAACGATTCTTCAATCTAACGATTTATTTACGTTTCTTTATATGTATATTACATAGTATATACATCACTGTACGTATATATATATATATATCACTGAAAAAAATGTAATTTTACATGGAAATTACATGTTCATGACTGGAAAATTACCTAAATATGATTGGAAATTTACAATTTCCAGTAAATTTCCAATTATATTTAAATAATTTAGATAATTTTCCAGTCATAAACATGTAATTTCCACGTAAAATTACATGCATTTTTTTCAGTGTAGGTATATTTTCTCCGCAATTTCGGCTTTACAGCGAAATATAGTTTCGTTTTTCTCAACGACATCACGCAAGGAACCGTAAAAGCACAAAACTGTGATATATTTTTGAGTAACGTATATTACATGTACGTCATTCCACTGTCAAATAAAAGCGACAGCGATATTCCGAGTGCATTCAAGCATCCTCTTATAGGACAATACGTGAGTAAATTTTCTCGTCGTTGGACGAAGGAAATCTGCAAGCGTTTATATGGCAATAAAGCTTCACCGCTAAACTAAGCGAGATGTATCTCGCGGAATGTATCTTGTCTTAAGCATCAATTTGCCAAACGTTGTGCTACGGTGAATACGGACGCGATTTGATCGCTTGATATATCTATTTGATCTTAGCGATGTAATCTGACTCGTGACATATTACGTATTCAGAGATCTACCGGCTGCGGCGATACGGATTATAATTGCTTAATGATCTAAACTACCAATGAACTAAGAGCTACGTTCGTCAATTGAAACAATATCGTGCATTACATATCGTGAATTACATATTGAAGGAAATGTATCCATCGAGCGAAAAAGTTCAATAACATCTTTTTTGATGTAATCGAATTTGAAAGTTAAAAAACATGTTCAGAAACTATTCGACTGTCTACAATTGATTTTTTATAAAATATATATGTATGTACGTTAGATATAAAATGTACGTAAAAAACATATGTTATTACGAGGCTATCTACAGGCTCATAATAAATTTTTTAAAATCAATATTATATTTGTCACTGGTAAATATATAATATATTTTTCATGAAATAACGACGAGAATCCGCATCATCCCGAATATCGTTCCTTTAAATTGCACCGCTTGCACCTCCTCCTTCTTTACCGCTCTTGCAAAATAGATATGAAATCGGATGTCCTTGCTATAAACCAAGACTCTCGGATACCTTCGCTTTCGATAGTTTCGATCGTATCGAATTATGCGAATCCAAGTGTGGTTTGACGATCGAGTTATCTTTCCGGATATTATTTCGATCGAACGAGGATCGTCGATTGAATCGTCGATCGCGGCTATCTCGCGCGATCTCATTATCCTGCGGAAAGTTCGTCATTTCCGTCGTTAGTAGAGAACTCCTTCGCGACGTAGAAATACTTTCCTCGTTAATCTTAATTTCGCCGCTTGGCAATATACACAATATAGTAAATATACGCAAACGACATACTTGGCGCGAGTCGCTATATCCGCGGGAGAGCGTTAATGACACCGCGGATGTATAACGGGATGAATAACGTCGCCCGCGTCGTGACAAGCTAGAAGAGCTGGAGGGACGAGAATCCTCCTCCGCTGCGGCTCCTTCATTTTCCTGCCTAATGTTCCTGCCTAATTAATTTTCCGTTCGTCTTTTCCATTTCTCGCAACTCGCGTTGGGTAACGCATATCCAATAAATAACGTTAACGTTAAATTGTGCGGATTGCCTTTGAGAGGCGTAATCTCTCTTCGACATTTCGATGTTAATGCCACGAGGACGATATACTTAATTACCTGTTAAAGTGAGATAAAGCATGAAGATTTCGAGTCTTCGCTCCAACGAGACGCATCTTTTTATTATCTATAATTTTTATCAATTACTTTGTTTATTGCTAATCTTAAAACTAATCTATCGAAGATATTAAATCTTTATTAATAGATCAAAAATCCAAATTGAAAAGAGAAAATGTACCGAATTCGTGGATGAATTTAAATGCAAGGGAAAAGTATCGCATCGCGTTGACGTTATGCACAGAAGAAAATGCAACCGCCTAAAATCTCCGACTTTTTGACAAACGTATTTTTAAAGAGAGAGTATTGCATTTCACCACTCTCTCCTCCCTTTACACACACACACACACACACACACACACACATACGTATATCCAAGTAGAGTAACGCTTCGGTACTAGTGGCCCGAGCAAAATCTCAGCCCGCAGGAATGACAATAGACTGTCAGATAATGAATCCCCACTGTCACCCCCTATACCGTCGCGCGTCCTAAAACCCTCAATCCACCGTGTCCCCTTCGACATCCTCTTCTCTCTATTCTCCTCCATCTCCTCCCCCTCTCTCTCTCTCTCTCTCGCTCGTCCCTTCTCCTTTCCTTCCTACGCTTATCTTTCTCCCTCTGCAACAGCGATGGATTTGAGAAAGTCGCGTTTAATTCCAAAGAACAACTTTTTACTTTCAATAAAGTGAAAGCGCAACTGCCCCATTGTGAAAAGGATCGTCTATTCCGGCAATTAATTTACTCTGGAACAAAGGATCAACGGATTAATCTTGAATCTTATAGAGATCTAATGCCTAGCTTTGTCACATTTACAGAATCGTTCCATTTCATTTAATAAATTAGCGTTTATAAACTTTATATTAACTATAGTACTTGATGACAAAATAAAGTAGAAAACACTATAATCTTGATTTATTCGTGAAAGATGTATGTCTCATGAATATGTCTCGTTTCGAAAAGAGTAGCTGCAGTTTCCTTATATAGACGTATATATGAGTCATCACGTGCGCATTCATCTATTATATCTCTCTGTTCTATTTGTCTTTCTATCTGTTCTTAAAAGTCCTATAGTAAGATACCTAATATTGGCGAAAGGTACCTACCTATTGTAAATTAAGTGATAGTCATATCTGTCGCTAAACCTGTCGCGTCCCTCGTACTTGCCACCCTCTTGCTTTCGCGGCCTCGCGTAGCAAACACGACTATGATCGAGTAGGCGAAGCGTCCACTTAGCGATAATGCTCCTTTTATTGGTCAACATCTCAGTTAGAAGAGACTAGAAGAGACGAGGACACGCGCGCGCGCGCGCGCCTGTCCGGGTCGCCAACACGCATCAGTCATCGGGCAAAATTCAACTACATTAATCGTGTCTCTTAATTCGACATATAATCGTTGCGATTTTCGTGATTGATTTATTGACTTATTGCCACGGTCACGTAATTTATTCAGAAAAATAGCAACGTTTCACATTAAAAATGTTAAAGACTAATCTATGCTTTCTACACAGAAAATTAAGACATCTGATCGAAATATCTAATTGATATTTCTGATAATTTCTAATTCATAAATCGTTAATATTCCTTTGATTTTACATATACACATATATATAATATTATGTAACTTTTATCATCCGGATAAAACAATTAAAGATCAAATATAAATCGCTTTTCTTTGTACAAGACACAATTCATAATTCATGTAAAGCTAACGCGGAATATGAAAATTCTCTTTTTTATGTGTACTGGAGAACGAATGGAGCAAAGCCGTATAAAAAAAAGAGAAAAAAAGGAAAGAAAGAATCGGAACGTGAGGTGTAACGTATCGAACTGCATGTTGAAGTTGCCGGGAGCGAGCTCGAAAAAAATTCACGCGGAATAACTCGAGGCAGAAAAAGTGGACAAAAAAATTTCCATAAAAATGCGCAACCGCACGTATAATCCGGATGAAGCTTAGTATCGTAGTAGCGAATGGACGTAGCGCCGCCCACTAGAATAGTTGAAAGGACTGAAAATTGGTAGATCGAGATGACGATAATTACATAGGGCAGAAATAAAATTGTCCAATTTTGGAAATCAGAACATTAAATCACATTAGGCCTGTTCTTTTTGGCTGAACTTCTGTACCAGTTCATCTTTCTTCTTTTTCTCTTCAGGAGGAAAGAATAGAAAGAAAGATGAACTGGTGCAAAAGTTCAGCCAAAAAGAACAGGCCTATTATGTTTAATAATAAAACGCGTATAGTTTTTACATAAATTATTATATAGCAAAACTTTTTTTGAATTTTGTTCAACACAATCTTACGTTTACTCGTGCTAGATATTATCTTACTTAGTAACGTAGAAAAATTTCACAATATTTTAGATGTTACTATTTTAGAGTAGGAATTTAAAAGAATTAACACACAAATATCGATAAACTTTATTTTTCGAGTTAAAATGTATAATAGTCTGTTATTTCGTATATATGAAGATATGTATCGAATAGGAAGGTAGAGAATTAAGAGTTCTGGAGGAAACTGTTTTTATATAAATATAAAAAATTACGTAATGGAAATATAACATAGTAACTTGTTAAATAAAGAACGAACTTTTTCTTTAATCATTAAATGATTAAGTTACACAAATTAAACAATTATATACTGTAATACATGTTTATAAATTAAAAAAACGTTTAAAAGGAATGAAAATAATTAATGATTAACAGTATTGTATAGAATGTTTTATTACAAAATATTTCAAATAATATATATATATATATAGATCTCAACCAACATACATACATGTCCGTGTGTTTGTTTGTGTGTATGTGTGTAAATATAAATTTACTTTATATTCACACGGATACGTATGTATGTTAATACGCAAAAAATCGGAAGATAATACATTATACTGAATTTTTAGTTTGGAAGAGCTTTAGCAAATATATTATTTCAGAAAATTTTCTTTAACGTGATATTTCCAAATTCTAGAAACTCATCAACTTATTAAGAAAAGAAATGCGGAAAAACTTGCAAGTTTTTGCAAAAATATGCAAGTCTTTGCAAAAATATGCAAGTCTTTGCAAAAATATGCAAGTAAAAAAAAGACAAAAATAAAAAGCTGTTAACATATACGATATAATCCTACTTTCAAGATATATATTCGCGAAACGATCAGCTAACTGTATTTTAAACTTATTTTTAACGAGCGAATACAATATATGCTGTACATGCGATAAGAAATAAACGTTTCTCTTTGAAAATATAATGCTCCTTCTCAAATTGCTACTTAATCAATATGCATTGTTAATTAAAATTAATTGATCACAATGGTAGTTTTTCGTGAAAAACGAATTAGGCATTTTCACTGGCCGGCCTCTTCTTGTTCTGAAAGATACAAGATGCAGTAAGCACAAAATTGTACAAATACATTTAAAGGAAAATCGATAAAATACAATGTATCGCATACGTACAGTTTGTTTAGATGTTTTTACATCTACACTTGATGTACGTGTTTTAGATCTTTCTTGCTCCAGTTGAGCGTGTAAAGAAGCTACCTCGGATGTTAGTTCATCTCGTATCTCTTGTAGTTTTGCAACTTCAGCCAATACTGATGCTTTATCTTTCACTGAAATAAAGAGATGATTACTAATAACAAAAGTTTACATATATCTAATGCATTAAAAATGTGATACTTACTTTCACCATGTGACAATATTTGATAAAGTTTTTTATTTCTTTCTTTAACTTGTGTCAATTCTTCTTTCAACATGTGCACCTCGGCCCTCAATTGGCCAATTACTTCATCACGTTTCTCAATTTCTACTCTTAACTGTGCAAATGTTATATCATCATCGATTTTATTTAACCTGGCCTTCAATATATCCTTTTCTTTTCCCTTCGTTATTTCTTCTTTCGTTTCCTTCTCTATTCTCTCAAAAAATTCCGTGTCTACTTCTATAAGAGGCAGTGTTAAAGAAAGTCTGTTTTAGTTTTTTTATATTACAACGTAATCTTTCTATTCATTCTCAAGTTATATAACAAAATAATACCTCTTGACTTATCTGTAGGCTCATTTGTTGGTACTACCGTTGTACTTGTTCCCATGCTATTAAACTCTTCCAAAGACATAGTCGCCTTTTTTGACTTTTTACCAGATTTTTTATTCTGTTCTTGTTCTTTGTCATTTTTTGCTACGCTAACTAATTGTTCTTCATACGCCAATTTTGACAGCAGGATGGCTTGATGCAATTCTTGCTCAAACGTTTCTTCGACAGCCTTAAGGTAATTATAATTGAATACAATAAAAGGATAACATATTATTAAGTTATATACAATTACCAGAATTAGATAAAAACATTTAAAATGACTGTTTCAACTTTTTGTGTTAAAATAAAATTTCAGACTTGAAATCATTTCAAATTTTCCATTATATATCTCGTTAGTTTTGCTAAATAAACAGAAAATAAAAAAATTGAAAATAAAATATGCTTTTGTGAAACAAAATGTTCGGACGTGAGAAATTTTAGCAATAAAGCTAGAAAAGAAGAAACTATTTGATAAATAAAATTTTACATAATTCAGTCAAAAATTCATATTTTACCATCGTATCCTTTTGCTTCCACTGTTCCCACTGCTGGTCATCGCTATTCGTTTTCTTCTTTTTTCCCTAAAATGAAAAAAGAAGCCTATGACACACGTCATCGAAAAGATTTGAAACATTGCGATTTCCCGCCGTGATGTCGCATCCGGCTGACGTTTCGCCGGCTAATCAAAAACAAAAACGCAACGGAGGACGCACACGTCATACTTTGTTCTGTTTTTTTTTGTTCGATTGCTGCTGTTGTTGCGGCTTCGACTTGTCGGGCTTGCTCTTGGCATTATTCTTGCTCGTCGTCGCGTTTTTCTGCGTCTTTTTCGGTTTGTAATCGTCGTCTTCGATGCTGAGGACGGCGAATCGAGACGGCACAGCGGTCGCCATTTTCCTGCGTTCCGACAACGAGCAAGACGTAGTAGGCTAGTAGAACAGCTGAGGCTGACGCTCGACGATGAGAACCCGACGTGCACTTCCGGCGTCAAGTCGAAGACGCGGTTTAAGAAATCGGCAGAAAATACAATAGCGACGGATCTCGACGTCAAAGACGTCAGTGGACGTCAGGCAACGTCGGCGACAGACACGTCGCGGTTCGTGAAACGGCAGCAAACGGCAACAGTCAGCACACAGGTCAGTGCTGCCGGCCCGGCCGTGATGCAAAACGCGCCAGCCCCTAGCCGAGAAAAATTGAACGGCGCCGTATGCACCGGAAAAGCAAACCGCGACACCAGCGCCATCATCGTTTTCCGACGGCGTGGCTCGGCGATGGGCCGACCCGGCCGACACAGGTTCGTCGCGTCGCATGCTCCAACATGTTCCAATATGCTCCAACATGCTCCTACCATAGCTCCTACTCACTCTATCAAGCGCGTTGGAGTGAGAAGGAGTTATGGTAGAGCATGTTGGAGCACGTTGGAGCTTGCAACGCGAACAAACCTCGAGTCAATTGTAAGAAATAAGCGACAACACGAGAAAAATATTAGAGCGCTCCGAGATTCGAACCGAGGTCTGGACCTCTATTCTTGAAAAGTATCGCATACGACAAACTAGGGAAATACTACAGTGTACGTAACATGTGCTATAGTATTTCCCTAGTTTTACGTATGCGATACTTTTCAAGAATAGAGACCCTGGATTTCGCGCCATTTCGGTAATGGAATTCGACTTTGACCGTCGACTATGTAGATAATAAATGTCCACGCGCTGCGCGAACGTTCAAGCATTTCGGACCAATCGAGACGAAGGAATTTACAGGAATTTTCATGGCTCTTGCACATTGGACGGATTGGGGTAACCCCGGATCTACAATAGAGTTTTAAACCTTAAGCCATAAAAACGAAAAGCAGCAGCCAATGGCTGCGTTCAGCAGAACGTTTGTTTTGCAACTGTTGGAAGTTTCCTTCGCGCTAATTGGATCATACTTTTAGATCTAGAAGAATGGTCCTATCTCAGCAGACAATCATAAAACGGTTGCAAAACTGTTGAGTCTGCTGAACGCAGCCAATCAGAACTCGCGCTGGTATTCGACAATTTCGGCTTTTTGTATTACTTACTACCAGCGCGAGTGATTGGCCACTGCTTTTCGGCTTTCTGCTTTTTTGTCAAGATGTGAACGCGCCCTAAGAGGTTTGTTTGCGTCGCAAGCTCCAACAGCTCCAACAGGCTCCTACTCACTCTATCAAGCGCGTTGGAGTGAATAAGAGCTAGTAGGAGCATATTGGAACACTTTGGAGCATGCGACGCGACAAACCTCTATGCTTCAAATAAAAATGACAAAAGTGAGCAAATTTATTAGGTGTTGACCAACGAAATTATCAGTATTCTAATAAATTCGCTCACTTTTGTAATTTTCACCTCGTTTCAAGATACAGAATCGATCCCTAGATCCTTAACATTTATTCATATTTCTAATATTTCCTCCATTAATCGCTCGCAAATTGAATAAAAAATATTGAAATCTCCTTAAGAATTATCTGATTGTGAGAAGAAACATTCGTCATCGTAGAAGAGGAAATGAAAATGTGTATGAAACTCGAAGGACGCGCGCGCGCGCGACGTTGGCGATTGGCACTGCCAGTTGGCAGGCTTGTCGCCATAGTCTCGAACGACATCACGCTCGAAAGAGAGAATGTAGTGTTCGATGTTCTAGCTATCTATCTACCCTATCGTGTGAGGTGAGGCAATGTGAGGCCCCCGTTGCAAGTCGGGTAACCGAATATGTACGTACGTCGTGTTGTACGAACGACGTAGCATTTTTGCAACGCTTTTGTTGCCGCGAGTACATTTTGCACAGGCTTCAGCCTGTTTTACTTTGTGATTGCATGTGTGAGAAATCACGTATCGAGGTATATCTGGCGGTTACCGAGTGGTGTGCGTTACGAGGCGGAGATACGGCGGAGCTGGATGCCGCGAGAAAAAGCGATCGAGTGAGTGAGAACGAACGAGAAAGGGACAAAGAGGAGAAATAAGGACGGTGAGACGAGCGAGCGATCGAGTGAAAGAGAGAGAGAGATCGTGAGCGCGATAGAGTGAAAGAGAGGGATAGTGCGAGAGGACGGGAGGGCGGAAAGGAGAGTGTGAGAGCGCGCGCGCGCGCGTGCTCGCGCTCGCGCTTTTCACCGTTGCGTTCCTGGGATACGACGCTCGTAAACGCTCGTAGACGCTCGTAGGCTGTCGTGGATGCTCGCCGACACTTTCCGACGGTTCTACATATACTATACACACGCGAGTGTGTCCGTCGCATTTAGCCGGCGGTTCCCCTGAAACATATCCAAGATATAAAAGTGCGTGTAGGAAGGAAAATATTGAAGGCTGATCGCTCGTCACGCGACTCGCGGGCTTAAGATGCCCGACGTAGCTGCCGCCAGCAACGTCAGCATCGAGGCGGCAGTTAGACCACGCAGTCGGATCACGCATTTTGGCTTTCTCACGAGCACCCCGTGGACCTGTTTGCGCCGATTATACTGATACACGAGCCTCATTCTGAACCAGGGTTATTTTTATAGGGTTGTCGCCAGCGAGCATGCTTGGGATTCCGGAGGAACATTCGCTTGAGAGACAATTGCGACGAAACGTTTCGACAGACGTGCAATAATAGTTCTGACAACTTTAAGTATATTTGAAAATCTCGCGACAATTAATCATTTATAGATGAAGATTAAGTGTGTGATTATACTTGTTAGTATATTCAATAATTTTCTCTTCATTTGAAGAAAAATAAATTATTACTCAGAAGAGAAATATCCAGCTATCCAATGCTGAGTTTCAGCAACTACAGCATTTGCTCGCATTACCTGTTTGCATGTAGTTATAAAGGTATTCTCCTGAACAAAAATTACATACGAAATATTTTAATCATATATTGCGTATATTGAGATTGCATAATTTATAGAAACTTTCTTTGTTCTATAGCATGTCGATCTTGGGCAATCGCTAATGTTCTTCTAGAGAAATAGATTTTGAAAGAACTCTCTTGATATTGACCGATGTTGATTTTATAAAAGAATAGAGTGAAATACTTCGCAATACAAGATGTGTGAACAAACGGAAATCAGTTATTTGGATAAAGATATTGTTTGGGTTAAATTGGGAGCTTGCTGGTGGCCTGGTCAAGTCATCGGGCTGGATAATTTACCAGAAGAAATACAAACTGAATTTAAAAAGAAGCCGTTAATAGCTGCTGTAAAATTTTTTCAAGAAGACACTTAGTAAGTTACAAAAATTTTAATCTTATATATGATCTTGGTATATAAGACAAATTGTTTAAAGTGATGATTTAAATTAAATTTTTCTTTTAGTGAATTTGTCAAAAATTACCAACAGATCTACAAGTACAATTGTACGCTCAAAGATGAATTTATTAAAAAGGGTATGGGTAAGTATATGAACCAAATTTTCAAATTTTCTTATAATCAAATTGTATATTACAAAAATAATCAGCTCTGTTTTGCATGAATAGATAAATACAGAATCAAGAGCAAAGATGGCACGAGTTATATGAACAAATTCCCAGGTGATGTGGAGATGGCAGAGAAGTTAACAGGAGGAGATCCTGATATATTGAATCAGGAAAAATTTTGTCCTGAAGAGAAACCGGATATCTCCGCTCTGTTCGGTGAGAAGAAAATTCCAAAGAAAAAACGTGATCGCGAAGAAGGACATAGGCGGAGCGATGGTTCAGACATCATGAGGAAGATTACACATCCACGTTTTTTACGTGGGGAGAGCGATCACGAGGTCCGTATTCGTCAGCAACCCAATAGTTTACCGTCGACTCCGACTAATGCAGGTTCCCCAGTATATCGTTGTCATTTTTGTAATTTCACTTCTTCGCGTGTTAACGTCATCATTTGTCACATAAAGAGTCACCGGTCCGATGACTCGCCAATGCCACAATTAAAGGTGAAAACGTACTCTCAGTCGCGTAGTAGGATTTCTGATATAAGCACACCAAAACGAAAATACGTGAAGAAAGATAAAAGTCCATCAAGTAAAAAGAAGACCGAGAATAGGCAGGAATCAGTTAAACGGAAGCACTCTAAACAGACCGAGAAATCCAATAAGAAAAAGAAGAGCGACCCGGAATTGCGGGAAAAGTTATTGGCCGACTGGGATGATGAATCAGACGAAGAAATGAATGTTGATACAAATAATTCCCTAAATAGTAGGTTAAGTACTGATTCGTCAACCACAAAGAATCAGTCAAGTTTCGACGATGGCAAAGAGCACTACGTTGACAAGAATGTAACTGTGGAGAATAACGAAATTTTAGCGGAAACGGAGAAACTACTTAAGGAAACGGAACAGTTAGCTTCGATACGCATGATGCAGGGTTCATTGGATAGTTTGCATGCTTCAAGAAATATCCAATTTAGTTTTGACAAAAAATCCGATTTTGAGAATTCTGAAAAGGATACCAATACTGGTAGATCTAATGAAACGTTAAACAAGTCCCAAAAGAGGGATACTTCAAGTTCTGATAGTGAGAGCAAAAATGCTTCCGATAAAGATGACAAAAAATCACGACTATCGTGCTTTGATTTCGATGAAGATGATTTGAGCGAACCTTCTATACCGCCTGTACGAAAAATTCCCCGAGTTTTCGGCGAGAAAAATTTATCTTTGAAGAAAGAAATTATCAAAGAATTTGAAATGAGTCAAGCTCTGAAAAATGAAATTAAGAAAGAAGCCGACAAAATATCTGAATTGGGTAAAAATATGGAATTAAAAGCTGACGAAATAATGGAAATAATACAAGGTAGAGATTGTCGACAAGAGAATGACGCCAAAGTATGCGAAAAGCTCAATGAGAGTGTACAAGATAATATAAAATTGAAACAATCTGATAAAGATATAAACGAAGAAGAAAAAACTAAGCAATCCGGAGATGATCAACAGAAGTCTAATATTAACACTTGCGAATCGGAGATAAAGATTGTGGAAATATTTCAAGTTGAGAAAAGAGATGATGACAATGATTATTCTTCGAATGTAAAAGATATTGAAAGGACTACGTCTAAAATTGCGTCCGATGTATCTGTAAAGGGAGACAAAATGTCAGAAAAGGAAGTCAAAATCAAGTCTGGTGATGAAAATTTACCTCAATCTGAAAAAACTGACTCAGAGGATGTGATCGCCGAATCTAATGACAACGCTTCGATGAAAGAAGCAGAAGATACTTTGTCGGAACGATTTACGACAGAAACAGAGGATGAGACTGTATCCGAATCTGCAGAGACTGTGCCAGAACAAAGTGAAAATTCAGATACTGATATGTTAGATCAAAGTATTGATAGTCTCTCGGGAAACCGTATTGAGCAGGCAGTTAAAGTTAAAAGAGGAAGAGGTCGACCACGTAAGAACGCGAGATCGACTAGTGAGAGTACCAGTGTGAACAAAACTCCAAAGACGAAAGCTAACAGAGGCAGCAAGAGAATTCGTGTGAGCGAAAGGATTGAAATCGAACGAAAAACTTCAGATTCCGATACAGATCGTTCGTATAGCGGTAGAAGACGCAAACCGAACAAGAAATACCTGGAATCTGATATATACATTCAAGATTCTGATTATAAAGCGTTCAGGACTGACGAGAGTCAATCTGAAAGTGAGTCTAAGATTTCTGAAAGAGTCATAAGCAAATCTAGACGAGGTAGACGTTCTAAAGGAGTTAACAAGAGGAGCAACGAACTTGTTACTCAAATGGATAAGCAAGAAATCGAAGTATCCGATCAAACGCCAACTGTTGCTGAAAATAATGTTAGCATCTTATCGATTGATATAAAAAACAAAGCATCTGAGAATAAAAAGGAGGCCTTTTCCGAAAAAGAAGAAGAAGAAAGAAAATCTGTAGAAATGAAATGCGACGTACTCGAGGAACAAATAAAATCTTTGGACGAAGTAGCTGAAAAAGTTGACATAGATGTATATTCGGAAAATGTAGAAATGACATCATCATTCCAAAAGTCAGAAGCAACAAATAAAGTGGAAAAAGGACTCGATGTAGGTAAAGCTGTAAAGGAATCATCTGAAATGAAGAAGAAAGATGATTCATCAAAACAAACTAAAGAAACCGAAGATGACGAAAAGTCATTGACCGTAGAGCAAACTGAAAATGCCGATAAAATTGAAATACAGCAAGATGCCCTAAAAACCAACGTAGATATGCTACCACCGAAAAAATCCCAAATAAAAAAATTTGAATTGTCACAAATAGATTTTTTTGACGCAGATATTCAAGCTAATAAAAGAGCGGAGCCTGAACCCAAGTCTGATCTTGAGTCTGAATGTAAAGTCGAATCCGAACCCAAGATTGAACTCGAGCCTCAATCTGAATCTCAAAGTAATGTTGATGAAAAGGTAAATAAGGATGATAGAGAAGCGACGACGAGTAAAGCAGCAGATGATATTGGCAAATTTTTGAACATGGAAAATGAACAGGGAAGAGATTTGAAAAGTTCCGAGCCGCAGAAAAATACAGATAAATCAGATGTAAAAGAACAAGAGGTGCAATTGATGGAGGAAGTATCGCAGAAGATGCAGGATGTCAATCAGTTTAAATTGAAGTCACCGGGAAAGTCACCTAAAGCAGACGATGCGAGAAATACACCAAAGAGTCCAACGAAAACGTTAATCGAGCAACAATTGACACCCAAGAAATCCTCAATGCAAACGAGATACAAAGGTAAATTTACTCCAGAAACGGGTAAAGGAAGAAAAGACAAGGACTTATTCTTGGAAGAAAGATCGACTAATATATTTCAGGAGGCTTTCCTGAAGACTTTACAAATGGATAAGAAGAAGACAATTGAAAACGTTGATGTACTACCCAAGGAGAAAAAGGAGAACAAGACCGCTAAGAGAAAAGGTGAAGAAATCGATGTCAATATCGCTGCTGTATCTGCGCAAAGTAAACAAATTGACAATTTGAATAAAGATTCAGAAATATCTGCAGATATTCAAACTAGAGAAAACGTACCTATTGCGAGTGATCTTGAAAATATCGAAGTCGTTATCGAAGAAAAGGTTGAGATCGATACCAAAATTGGAGATGCTGTCCTCGAAACTAACGATCAACTTGAATCGACATCCAGCAAATCTGTTGTCACATCCAAATCATTACTTCAGTCGGAAACACTTGCCGTTTCTGAAAATAATGGTATGAGTACCAATGTCAAAAAATTGGATGAAATTCCGAAGACGTCCGTAGCCACGACGTCTTTATCGTCTGATATCAGTGTACCAGTAAAAAAGCGCGAGATGCCACGGATAATAGAGAGCGTAACGTTGACTGAACCAGTGCAAATTCTGAAGACAAAGTTACTCGATAAAGTACCGCCACAGAAAGGTATGAAGCACAAGTTGGAAGCAGATGCTACGAAGAAAAATGATCAAAGAAGCGGCCCCAAAGCAAAGATAATTAAAATAGAAACACTGCCATCGAACAGCAAGGTGAAAACTGCTATAAAGTCCAGTTCGCACATGTGTCTGACTAAAAAGCTTCAGGTATTAAAGACAGAGGAAACAGATGCGCTTCTGGAGGCACAGAATAAAGAAGGCGAGGCTACATTGCAAACTATCGTGACTGCGCCGGTAACGGAGAAATACATACAACAGAGTGCTCAAAGTCTCGCAGACATGGAACTAGATATTAACTCAATGCCATTTGTTCTAAGCGAAGACGTGTTAACGCCAGAGAGTATAGAACAGATGCCCGTTGTTATATCTTCCATTATACCAGCTTCCAGCTCAATCCCGACTACGCTCTCCTTTACTCCGACTACGCGGATAGTATCGCCCACTCAGCAAACTCAATTCAAGATCGCGAACGAGACTACCGCAGTGGAAATATCTTCGCCAACGAAGAAAAAGAGCGGTGTACCAGCGATATTGAAGACCAAAAGCAAAGCAAAACCAACCGTTACGAGCGTTAAATCATTGGTACCGCCGCTCACCGGTGGAGTGAAAGGTTTGAAATTTCAAAGCGCTCAACCAACTAGTAAAACGCCAACTCTCTTGACGCAGAAGGGTACTACTCCAGGAAAATATGTCGTCGTGCAAACCGCGGGTGGACAACAACTGCGTTACAGTGTTCAAGGTAAGTCTGGCAGTCAACAGAAAGTTGCCATTTCAACTAGTGGAAAAGCGGCAGGCAACGCGCAAGTGATTCAACAAGGGGGAAAAGTCGTTATATTGACGTCAGGACAGTCTTGTCAGACCAAGATGGTGCCGTTGAACATTTCCAAGACTCTGAGCGCCAAAGTACAGAAGATCATGACGGGCAAGGGTCATTTGCTGTGTCCGATTAATCCACAAGGTAGTATAATCGCTACTAAAACTGTCATTGCGCCAAAGGCTGATCCTGTCGCTGCTTCTGGTTCGCCTACCACATCCAAATTGACCACCAGTGGTCATAAGATCATCAATACGCAGGGCATAATCACGTCGAAGGGCATGCTTACTCCGATTTCAGGTACTATCGGTACTATCAGTAAAACAGCGTTATTAGGTACGTTGTCCCAGGGAATTATCACCAAGGACGGTATTTATACACCGATCAGCGCTTCGTCTTTAAGCGGGAAAACCATCATCGGTTCGAAGACTCTAGTTACGAAAGGTGGCACGACTCTTTTGAGTCCTCAAGCTCAAAGTCTAAGTGGCGCGAAAGCGATCTTGGCACCGGTGTCTCAAACCATCACCGGTAAAACCATATTAGGCACGCAAGCAGTCGTCAGTAACAAAGGCACCATCCTAACGCCGATAACTGGACAGCAGGTTAAAGCCATTGCTGCTAAGAGTCCGGTTAAAGGCGGCAAGGTGCAATATCAGTTACAGCAAAAGGTACAGCTGCCGATACTGCAAAAGTCTTCAAAGATGTCGACAAAGATATCGGCTTCACAAACAAAGGCGTCGCCATCCGCGAAATCACCATCGGGCAGTACGTTAATTCTCCAAAGCACCGCTAGCACCGGTACGATATCTCAGAAAAGTATGTCGCATGGCAAGAAGATTATTAAGCAAACGATGGCGCAACCAGGTGCTACCATTCAAGGTGTCGTTTCGCCGAGTGATACGCAACAAATGGTAACAATGGTGTCGCAAGTGCAGCCGAAGGGCAAAGCTACCGTGTCGCCAACCGTACAAAAAGTCATTATTCCTCGAACTGGCAGCCGCCAATTGAAAACTCAAAAGATCGTCGTTCAGAAAATGCAAGAGTCGATTGTACCGCCAACGGTGCAAAGCGCTCAAACGAAGCAGACGGTCGTCACCACTAGCATCATCAGCACCTTCACCAACACCACCACCAATACCGCTGCAAATTCACCGATCGCCAAGACGGTCGCCCAGTCAAAACAGACAGCTCCTACAATTTCCAGGTCCTCCGTCAAAGGATCTCAGGCTTCGAGTAAGGTGCAAAAACATCTGTTGACCACTACCACCACGTCGAACGTAAATGTCACCGTGACTAGTACCGCTACATTATCCTCGCTAGAATCAGAGAAGAAGACAAAAACGGATCTTCAGCTTATCCTGGATGCTCCTCATAAAGAGCAAGGTAAAATCGAGAAACTTCAAACTGAAAATACGGAAAAAGTGGGCGAAGCAAAGGCGGCCGCCCAGCCTCAGATTATGGCTCTACCGACAGAAAGCAGCGATGGCACGCAAACTTACGTACTGGTGACGATAGATGAACAAGGACAGATACAACCACTTGATAACAATACTCTTATGTCGTTGGAAGGAACTACGCAGAATCCGGACGGCACGAGAACCTTGTACATAGATCCCAGTTCTCTGGGGGAGGTCGGAGCTCTAGATAACATTGTTCTTCAATTCGATAACAGTGTCTTGCCGAACATTCAAACCAGCAGCGTGACAGAGACTAGTCAAACGACGATCGTGAGTGACAGTTTTCCCCCATCGAAGGTGATACAAACGTCCATGATCAGTTTGCCAGAAAATCAAGCAGGTAGCGTCATGACCCAAACTGGTTTGACTCAGACGAGTCTTATCAATCAGACCATACTACAATCGACCATCATACCGCCTACAGAACCGATATCCTCGCCCTCGGTGCTCGAGACTTCGCTGACTCTGAATCAACCGATTATGACGCCACTCGAAGTACCGAGCAATATTCCGATTCAGTCAACGGATCCGGCTTCCACATCGGTCGTCTCCACTATTCCATCTTCCCTCGAGCTACCCATCACCATTACGAATCCCAGCATCTCCTACATATCCGCCACAGGAGAGACGCAGATTCATATCCCTGGTAACTCGATGCCAGATATCGGTGAGATTATGGAGTGTCCGGCGACGATAGCGAGCGAAGAGATAGCTCACACTGAGATTCCCGCAAGTACTCAATACTTGGTGATTTCAAATCTGGAGGAGAATATCGCGACTGCAGAAACGCGGAATGTGCAGAGCGCTGAGATCGCGATTGCACCGTCAACCTCGTACACGGTCACAATGCCGAACAGTGTCCTGGAGAACGCGCAAGTACAAACTACTCCGTCGATGCCGATCATTGACGATACGTACGCGGACAATTCGCAATTAACTACAACGATCGTCGCCGAGCAAACGTTCGTCGAAGTGCCAGTATCGGAGATGTTGGTCTCCAAGGCGCCGGAAAATCCAGTTTCAGTCTCTCCTCAAAAACCGATTATGTCGACCAACAAGAATTTAGACGAGGGACAGTCTCCGACGTTGCAGGATGTTTATTCTTCTCAGGAAGTTTCCAACACATCTGAAGAATTGATTCTACAGCAATCAAAGGCTAACGAAGATACGGCTTCGAGCACAATGGAAGTTGTGCGGGAAATGGAAAACAAAGAAAGCGGTACGTCGATGACCAGTTTATCGACAATAGACGAGACCACCTTGATTACGTCCGAATCTAATTCGCAGATAGAATCCGTGGAACAATTGACCTATGAAGTGACGGACTCGAGCGAACGTAAAACCGCGAGCGAATCGCACGAGGCGATGGATAAGTTGAAACAGCTAACAGTTTCCGAAGAATCTAGCAATAAAGCTAAGTCGGTAGACCAGGAAGTAGCAGGCACGTCAAAGCGAAAGGAAGCCCATAGAACAGCTTCGCGAGTTCTATCAGCCGAATCATTAAATCCATCGAATGACGCAACTATGGAATTGGATGAAGCAGTCGGACCGGATCTGTTCGCCGGAAGCACGATTGACACGAAAAAAAGTATGAAGGATTGTCAAAGGGACGAGCCATCGTCGCAGGAAGAATCGGACAGACGTCGTTTGCGCCAGAGCATGGAATTGCGTTTTGAGGAAGAAGAGGAGGAGGTAATCGCGGAAGCTAGTCAAGAAACGCCTTCGCAGTCTCAGTACGAGCAGTTCAACGTGTCTGTCAGCAGCGATTCCACCGATTTACCTAGTCAATCTGCCTCCAAGTTGGAGAGCTCTTCAGGCGAAGCCACGCAGTCGATCGCGTACGAACCGATGGAAATGGACGAGGAGACTGTCGTAGCGGAACCACCGTCACAATCATTTGAACATACAAAGATCAATGAGGCGTCCCAGTCTTATGAAGCTTTAGCGGAATCCAATGTAAACGCGCCAACGCAGTCCTTCAACGAGATCGTGCAAAGTCAGGTGGAGCGACCGAGTGTCGATGAGACGATCGACGATCAGAGCTTCCCTACGCAGAGTTACGAAGTCGACAAGGGTGAGAGTGTGGTGGAGAATCTGGAAACCGATGCTGAGATCAGTCAGGAGGGTAATATACCGTCACAGTCCAATGACGTCGGTGTCGATGGTATAGGCACATCATCCGTGTCGACAAATAATTCCGGATTGAATGAGGACGAAACAGCAAGCTCGTCCTACGTACCGGAGACACCCGAGAATCAAGAGCGCGATCAGGATCAGGAGAGTGCGATAAGCACGTCATCATACGAAATACCGCCATGCGAAGAGCTCAACATCGCCTCGTCCAGCGTGATACCGGATACGTCGGTCAACGCGGAGCATCCTAGCATCCACGATAACGGTGTGCCGGAGATCCCGACCTCTTCGTCGTACAACCTGAATCCCGATATCACATCAACCCACCACGTGGATTCTGTGCCTACTTCTAGCTATGAGGACCAAGTGATTGTCGAGCAAAACGTCTCGACGTCGTACGAAGTGCCGATTTCGATGCCCGGCCTGGAGGAGACCTGTTCACAAAACTTTGTCACGGAGAGCAGCGATCATCACCGGAACGAACCATCGAGCTACTACGCTCATCACCAGGAAGTGACGGCGAGCTACTATGAATCCGTAGATCAGGATGCGAATTCTCGACTGGAAGAGGATCCGCACGAGGAGCACGTCACACCCGGTGGCTATTACGAGGGCAATCCTCAGGAGGTGAGTCAAAGCTACTTCGCCCCGACCGAGGAAACGCCCAACTACACCAGTCACAGTATCTCGCCCGGCTATTACGATCCCAGTAGACCCGAAAGCGAGGCGAGCCAAAGTTACTATTCCACGGACGATCTGGAAGGGAAGACGGAACAGTCGTCTTCATCGCCGAACATCGAGGCGTCGCAAAGCTTCTATCAGGAGAGATCGAGCGAACTGAAACTGAGACAGCAGGGTGAGGCCACTCCAACGTATCCCGAAAGATATCCAGTGGACTACACTTTAGAGAACTCGCCGATTGAGAAGCATGATCTTGTGGAAAGCTCGGTGCCAGCCACTAGGCCTATGGACAGGTAATATACCGTGGGGGGGCAGTGGTAACAATACAAATTTTCACTTGAAATAGACTATCGGTGGATTGTCGCGTACACAGAAGCGTACCGCCCATATATAAACTTTTGAATCTATTTTTAAATGTAAATATAACGCGTTAATTATAATATTAAGTAAGCGCTTAGACTTAAACTAAGTTGAACTTTGGCGTTAGATTTTATTGTGCTAGGCTTCTAGACGTACAAGCGAATGCACTTGCATGTGCATACATGTATGTTGAAACAAAAAGGAAACAAGATGAAAGAATTGCGAATAGAATCCGTGGATTTTAGATTCGATATTACAATTTCATCATTGCATTAAAATGTTGTTGTGGTCTTGATTTTATCGACGTTTTATATGAAGAAAAAAGAAGGCATGTCCATACAATCTAGCTAGAGTAAATGAAGAAAAGCAAGCTATTTAGATATAAAAGATGCATTATTATTCTTTCTTTGTAGTATCATAAAGATTTATGTCAGCTGAACGGTTCTCGATTTCCGTCACGTTATTTCTCTGTAATCTATATCTACGATGGGGAGCAATGGTGAGAATCGCAGTGATAATCCCGCACGATGAAGATTTCTTTTATCATGCCAAGATAAAAAGCATGATGATTGATAGTCAAAATCAATATCGCAACAAAAGAAAAATCATAATCAGTATCCTCCCACGATTTCACTGCTGCTCCGTAATGTCAAGCAATTGTTCATTTGTAACAATACTAAGAGCTCATGTGTGATTGTTTAAAACAAAACAGAGTCGTAGCAGATCTAATGGAGGTCCTGAAGTCCCCCTTTAGCCTTTACTCTTTAATATTAACCGAGACTACTAATGTTCTCGTTTGTTTCATTCACTCTTTTACATCTGTGACAACCGTTTAGTTTTCTACGGTCCTGAGAAACAAAGAGCACAACATTTCTGATTATATATCCGTAACGATATATGTTGTACAATTCGATAAAAAAAAATTCGTACATGCGAGAAACGAAGAGACTCTCGGTCTATCTTGAAGACTTACGAATAAAAATTGCGCCGTACCTCGCTTTGCTCAATGTGTGAACAGTGTATTTTTTTTTTTAAATAGCGACTATGAATCGCGATAAAGAATGTGCAAAACTCTGAGCGAAACGAGGGTCATTCTCTAGTTTATGTTTTAGTTTGTAAAGTCAATACAAACTAAATAGTTGCTTTCCATTTACACACAAGTGAAACCGAGTTTGAAGTAGCTGAGTATTTTATACTCTGATTAATGACGTCACTATTTGCTTTGGTAAAAAGTTATCCCACGTCAACACAGGTTCATAACTTCACTGAAGTGAGTTTACGAGACTCACTAAAGCACATGGTCTCGATCTTGTGCAGATTATAAGTTGAAAACTCAGTTGAATCTCACTTGTCCGAATGCAAAAGGAACGCGCATTCAACTGAATTATAACGTCACAAGTGAGAATTATCTGAAAATCGGTGTAAATGGAAAACAACTTATATATAAATACACATTATATTATATATATGTATATATATATATATGAGATATATATGTATGAAATATATATATAACTTTATATATGTAAAATATATATACATATATATATATACATAGGAAATAAAAATGTACTTATTTCAACTTATATAAAGTGTACCTTGTATGTTAATGAGACGATTGATGTGAAGAGAGCGAGCAAAGATTTTAATTGTTACAAAATCTGTCATGTTTGAGACATGCCTAAGTTAGCCTGAAGAACGTTCATAAACGCAAAGAAATTGTAATTGCAAAATATACTGGAAACGGTTTTTTTAGAATCTTTATCGCGCAATCCTCAAGCAAGGCAGATTTACCAAAATGTCATAAGAAACATTATATTCTTTATTATAGTCTCACGTTATATAAAAAAATAAATCAATGTTTTTATTTCTCGTGGCATTTTTAATTATGGTCACGCGTGTACATATTGTGTTGATATTGGAAGATAAAAAAATGTGTGTATTCTCATGTCAAACATAGCTCGATATGATATCGCAATATATAAGAAAAAAATCTGAGAAAAATCTTCAAGAACGGACTGAATTGTTAATGTTCTGTAAACTCTCAACTTTAAATTTTTTTGATATATATGTATATACGTTTACGTATGTATCAAAAAAATTATATGAAAATTCGTGTATATTTACAGAAGCATATAATACGCTGCAAAATGGGAAATTAAAACTACATTTTTTCTATTAAAAAACGAAAAAGAACCTTTCTGATGTATAAGATAAAATATGTATATGTATTTGTTGATTTTATTAAATTCATAAATAGTATAAAGTGATATGAGTAAAGTAGCTCTCCTCTGCGTTTCACATGTCGATAACAATCTGATATTTTCAACACTAACAATATTATCTATTTACATTTATTTCTATTGTGTGCACCACATACACTTGTAATTAAAAATAAAATAAATATACGAGTATTTACGTAACTGATTATACGTGCAATGAATATGTTTTGTTGCTTTTCCGCCACTGACATCTTATCACGATAGGTAAGCTATATTTCGCGATAGTACAAAAAGATAGCATATTTTTATGATTTAGGCACGTTCATAAAAAATTTTGTTAAATTTTGTTAATTAAAACAAGTTTTATATTGTTTTTTTTGTAAATTATTCGTCTAGATTTCGTAATTATATATATTGTATATACACATTCAAATAAAACGTAATAATTATTCAAGTTCAGAGCGCTCACAAAAATACCAAGTCATTATCGAATTCGCTGGAAAATATATCAAACAAGAAAAAAATTATTCTTATCAAAGATTTATTACCTAAAATACTCCCAAAATACAATAAATTATATTAATATGTTACAAATACACTGTGGTCGTTTTATATACAATATAACAATACATAATCTATCGTTTTAGAAAGGAACACAATTTGTATGATTTCACTGTACATTGGTTTCGTCTTATTACTTTCTCCAATACTGCGCAAATTTGTGGAGTTGTTCTACCAGTACAGCCATCACCGCGGTGACCGACAAATCTAAAAGATTATGCACATAATGCACAGCTTCTTCGTCGCTTAAATCTAATCGCAATTTATCCTGGACTTTTTTCACGGCTTTATCCGGTTCCAGGGCGATATCGGGCACACTGGCATCTACCATCAGCGAAAACAGATTCAATATCAGATTGGCATGTCTACGCAAATGTAGGAATGCTGTGTAACATTGCTTTCGGAATTCATGATAATGTTCCGAACCGATTCCGCCCATAGCTTCGACCATTTCCTTACTGAGCTTCATTGGAGGAGGCAAAGGTTTTGGATCTCTACCCAAAATGTAGCCAAAATCGATGTGAAAGAGTTTGCCTGTGAATTATAAAATATTGCATACTTGCGTATGTTTATTTCGTTAGAGAGACAATCTCTCTAACAAAATCGTTGGAGAACACATACCTGATGCTGTGAGAAGCAGATTATCCAAGTGACGATCGCCGACACCCAATACGTATGTAATTATACAATAACCAGCTGCATAATTTCGAGTAACATTTAAATAATGTACCATTCATTCGTTTTTCGTAGAGTTATATGAAAGATACTTACCACAACTGCGAACGTAGGTGTCCATGACTTCAGGTACTACCCCATAAGGTCCAGTTTCAGAAGGATGGTGCTTTCGAAAGAAATTCAATATTGAACCTTCACTAGCTAGAACTTCCGCAACCGTTGTAGATTCGATAAACTGTACAAAACCATGCTTGGTACTTGTTGCAAGTACTCTGAATAATGGGATCGAGTTATTAATTATTAATAATCTTACGTAATATCACTCATTTATATAACAACAGATTTTACCTATATGGAGTTAATTTTAAGTCCAAATTCTCCCTTCTTAATAATTTATCCATAAGCGCTATCGTTTGTAAAATTAATTGATCTTGTCGTAAATCATCTCCATGTTTAAAGATGGCAATATATTCGGTATTATCTGTCGTCAAAAATGTGAGTTTCGATGGCATGAGCGCAGACTTGAAAAGACTTGCTCTATAAAATTAATAAAGTAAACATTACAATTGTAATATATGAACATTGCTAGTATACCGATAGTCAAACAACTTGAATGTGTACTTTTCCGGCATAATTCCCTTGATACAAATTTCGGGATCCAAAGGGAAAGGTATCGGCTCGAAATTCGAGAAATTAATCTTGAACGCCGGATCTGGATCAGTCAGTAACGTTCTCAATCTATCAGTTTTTTTCTTCCGATTTCCACTTTCTCGCGCAACCGCTTTTACCAGAAATACCAATTGATCGATGAACACCTTCTGTCGTAAGAGAAATGCTCTTCTTTTTTGCCAGATGTTATTTCCCTGCGCTAACATCATGGAAAACATTTTCATTACGGTAACGTACATTTCCCTAACTCGCGTGTCTTGCTTAACGCTTATCGCAGGATCAATCTGATCCTCGCACTCGATAGAGAGATACCAATAGAAGTAATTAGCCAGCATTGAATTCTGACAAGCGCGAGTAATTAAAAACGATGCTAGATCCATAAGCGGTTCTTGGCTCGTCGATAGTTGACTCTCCGATTCACTAGACTGTAAATAAATGTAAATCCAATTACACGTAGGACGAAATGGATAATAACGTAATGCACATATATTTTACAGAGAGTCGTTGACTCACAGTAACCGGGGTAGATGTAGAATCGCTGCTTCTTATGTCTTTGTCTAATTTATCAGTTTTCTCTAGTTTCTCCGTTCTTTCCAATCTTTCGCTTCTTTCAAGTTTTTCAGTGCTCCAATTTTTCGATTCTACTCTTTCTTCCTTCTCCTTCAACATTGCTTGATAAGCAACCTTAATGCTTTCGAAGTCTTCATACTTTAACGCTTGTACTAATTGCAACAAGTACAACATTAAATCATCGTCAGGAGCTTGATTAAGCCTGCTAATTGCATATCTCCTAATAGCCGGATGAGTAAACGCTGGTCCTAGTAATTCTAAGGCATCCTCGGAATCCGGTGGAGCCCATAAAGCTAGCATTTCCAGAGCCTGGCGTTCCTCACCGGCTACTTTCCAGTTAACGCATTTAACAAACTTGGTCAACGCTTTCTTCTGACTAGACAGGTAAAATCTGTACTTCCAAATTAAATCTTGTTCCTCAGTAGTAAGTGCGGTTGTTGGGGGATAGCCCAATATCGTATTCAAGGCATCCCGCACAGTCGAAGTAGGTTTTAATTCGCGAGTATTGCCGCCGCTACGTAAACTGCGCGCCAATTTATGATGTTTTGCTTCCACAAGATTCTCCTGAACAAAAATTTAATCTTTATATATTCTCAAAATATAATTGGAGGCATGTATTTCACCATTTTGTTTTGTAAAATCTTACTTGTAAAATTTCATAGTCAGGAAGCGTCACAACGTCTGGCTGTAATCTATGTTGAAAAACCTCATCGCCATCTTTTTCATAATATACAATTGAATACTACAATAAAATAAAATAAATGTATTATTAATTTATCTTTATACGTATAAAAAATTATATATATATACACATTTGTCTGTTTACAATTAATTTCACATAACATACATACCGGTACACTGTCCATGGTTATTTCTGGAAATTCTATCATCAAGTACAAGTATTCCGATGCTCTTTTCTCCCTCTCATTGATTAATTCAATCTCTCTGAAAGTTAATCTATCCAGCCAATCAATTTTGTTTATTTGCCCGTTTCTGTGTTTTTTAACCAGCTTTGCGAGCCGCTGCATTTGTTCTTTCCCGTGATCTCTGGCTTTCCCTGGGGTATTAGTTGGAACACTGCCATCGGCTTCTATCCCAGGCCATACTCTAAGATCCAGCATACCCTGTCGATACACTCCATGCTTACCAAATAATGATATAGTCGTACCACCTACTGGAAGCTGTCTACCAGGTCCTGCACAGTCATATAAGGTTATACACAGCTGGGCGTCTCGTGGCAAATCCGTATAGGAAATTGGTAGATAGACCCATTGATTCCAGCTGAAAAAAATCGTCTCGATGAGATATAATAAAAGATCTTGATACTTGAGTAAACAGAGTAAATGGTATAGTACAAATGCAAAATGCAACATACTTCCAGCGTGTGGTAAAGTGTTTGTAGGCTGTGTGTACAGGCAGGGCCAAGGGTCTACCACCAGCCCATACCTGCAAAGATGCAGCTAGATCTCCACGGATCCCACCACTCTCGTACAAACCCGAATATTTGAGTAAAGGATCTAAAAGTAGCTCGTCGTATTCCGGTCTGTGTCTCTTGCCCTCTAACGTACCTCTGCATAAAATAATAGAACAATACAATCTTATGACATATGTCTAACGACTGCTAATTACTTATGGTCGTATGCAATCTACGCTAGAGATAAAGACCAAATGTTTCAACACGCACGTATGTTAATTACTCTAATCCGATTATTTCACGCTAGTATGATTAATGGATGATGTCTTTTATCATACGGACGGAATGTCACATGATACTTTTATCATGTGATAACCTCAGCTCGGTTACAAGATACAGTAATACAGATATGAGATATACAGCTAGACTTACATCTTGATTTGTATTCTGGTATCTAACGAAGAACTATAGACATAAAAGAACCTATCGTTCGTATTCTCCATCGTATTAATTCGTGAATTATATTATAAAAAACCTATCACGTATCCATCTCCGAGACTATGCATCACGTCCACACAACGTCCACATTACTCCATACTGTTGCGATTCATATTGATTAGGCATCAATTTTATAAGTACAAATAAGTACATAATTAACCAATGCGTCTAAATATTGCAAATATGCCTCTATATTATTGATCAACGAAAACTAAATAATAAATCGTCTCATACTGCACGTAGTGCACCATCTAATCTAAGGGTGAAATCACACGGTGCGGAAAAAGATTGCGGAATAGAGAATGCGTCATCGAAACAACCAATCAGCGTTATTCAGCGTTATTCGGAATAGCGCTGATTGGTTGCTCCAACGACGCATTCTCTATTCCACAGTCTTTTTCCGCACCGTGTGATTTCACCTTAAGTGATTAGTGAATAGTGATCCAATCAGTATGAAATTTATTCCATCGATCTATCCTAAAGTCTTAAACACAATAGGCACAGGCAATAGGCACAGGCAACAGGGAATAAGGAGCCGTCCAATCACAGCTCTGGGATATAATATCGAACTTATACTCCAGAGTTCTGATTGGACGGCTCGTTATTCCCTGTTGCCTGTGCCTATTGCCTGTGTCTATCATGTTTCCAGCTTAAAGCCCAAGACATTCGCTATTCCCTCGCATTGTGTCTCGGGCTTAACTGAACACCGTACTACTGAAGCTGCATCATTGTCTACATTCGTTTGCGCAGCGGTTAGCGCAGAGAGTATCATTTAATCCTTGTTTAACATTTGGTGAACAACAAGGCTAAAATAATACTTCTGCGCTAACCGCTGCGTAAACGAATGCACCATATTTGATTTGTTCATTCACGCGCTTATAATCATCATTCTATCTTTATCGTTCATTAGACGTGAACAAGGATAGAAACGCTAAAAACATCCAAACCGAACGCAGCCTGAGACAAAATAGGGGTGTCGCCATATTAAAAATTAGACACTAGCGCCTCTGAACTTGAGGGGCAGAACTATTACCGTCTGCTGCAGGTGTCATTTCACCGGCCGGTACTGTCGGACTGCCTGCACTGAAAATCTATAATGCACGTGACGTAAACTGTATAGCATTTTCAGCACTGGCAGTAAATTTGGAACACGACCACTGTCGTTCATTGTCGACTGTTTTATCGATGCAGCATTCTCAAAATGATCGCAACTCTATCAAACGTATGTTACTCGTGCTTTACGCTTCTTCATGTAAGTTGATTAACCGTCGTCAGCGTTCCTCGTCCTTTTCCGGAAAAGTTTATATTATACACCGATCGGTGTAGTGAGAAAAAAAAAACAACAATAAAGGAAAAATACAATGTTTGGACCGGGTTCGGCACCAATTGTAGTTCTCAGTAAGTTCAAATTGGTTCAAATCGATCTTTCGTCTGTCGCTTGTTTAGGAGTATCTAGCAATTCCCGTGCATCAGTCGCTTTTCTAACCATGTCGAACATTTTGATTATTGCAGGCCAGAACACGAAGCGGGATACCGGCAGAAAAGTACAGAGAGAGAATATCCAGGCAGGCAAGGTGAGAGATATCTAATAATCTGTATGTCAGCAATGTATCGCATTCCTTATAAGGCATTCCTCGCGTTTTTCACGAGGTACACGCCCACGTGTGACTGAAGAGAGAGAGAGAGAGAGAGAGAGAGAGAGAGGGAGAGAGAAAAAATCAGTTTGAGTATTGTTCGCATTGATTTTCATACCGTGTATTAAATTTAAGTATGATAACTCATAAACCAAACAAGTTAAATCGATAAAAATTATTATATTTTCCATGAACAATCTATAAATTCAATTATAATTAAATTGGCGTGATTTTCAAGTACATTGGATCGATGTAACAAATTTTTCTTGTTTTTATATATATAGGCAATTGCCGATGTCATCAGAACATGTTTGGGTCCTCAAGCCATGTTGAAGATGCTGATGGATCCAATGGGTGGCATCGTAATGACAAATGATGGAAACGCAATTTTGCGCGAGATCACTGTGCAGCATCCTGCTGGAAAGTCCATGATAGAAATTGCCAGGACTCAGGATGAAGAGGTAGGGGATGGTACCACTTCGGTGATTGTCCTGTCAGGCGAGATCTTGGCTACCGCTGAACCATTCTTGGAACAGAACATGCATCCTACTGTCATCATAAGAGCGTATCGTCAGGCTTTGGAAGATATGGTTACGATTCTCAATGAACAAGTCAGCATCGATTTAGATTGCAACGACAAAAATAAACTGGTCCAAGTGATAAACTCCTGTACAGGTACTAAATTTATCAGACGTTGGTCTGAATTGGCCTGTCAAATCGCTTTGGACGCCGTTCATACCGTAATGCTCGAGGAGAATGGCAGAAGAGAGATCGACATCAAACGTTATGCCAAGGTAGAGAAGATACCCGGTGGTACAATAGAGGACAGTACTGTTCTCAAGGGTGTGATGATCAACAAGGATGTGACACATCCGAAAATGAGACGTTACATCAAAGATCCGAGAATAGTACTGCTGGATTGTCCATTGGAGTATAAGAAGGGCGAATCTCAGACGAATATAGAGATAATGAAGGATGTTGATTTCACAAAGATTTTAGAACTAGAGGAAGAGTATGTGAAGAAGGTATGCGAAGATGTTATTTCAGTGAAACCAGATGTCGTGATAACAGAGAAGGGTGTATCGGATCTTGCTCAGCATTATCTCGTGAAAGCCGGCATATCCGCGATACGCAGGCTACGAAAGAGTGACATTAACAGAATTGCTCGCGCTTGTGGTGCTACCGTCGTCAATCGTACTGAAGAACTCAAGGAAGAGGATGTTGGGACGGGTGCTGGTCTTTTTGAAATCAAGAAACTCGGTGATGATTATTTCTGTTTTATCACAGAATGCAAGGATCCTAAAGCTTGTACTATCGTTCTGAGAGGTGCTAGCAAAGATATCTTGAATGAGACTGAGAGAAATTTGCAGGATGCGCTGCATGTTGCCAGAAATCTTCTTGTCGATCCAAAGCTTGTACCAGGTGCGTAAAATTAGTTATTTTATTTTTTGTCAAAAGGTTTTCACCTTTTACATTTTGTTCCTTTTCCTTTTTTTCCATAGGTGGTGGAGCAGTGGAAATGGCAGTATCCCGGCTTTTAACAGAAAAGGCGGCAGGACTTGCAGGTGTGGAACAATGGCCATACAAGGCGATCGCACAAGCCTTGGAGATCATTCCCAGGACGCTAGCGCAAAATTGTGGCGCAAATACTATCAGGACTTTAACGGCGTTGCGCGCTAAACACGCAACAGAAGGAACTACTTGGGGCATTGATGGAGAAACGGGAAAATTGGTTGACATGAAGGAACGCGGTATATGGGAACCATTGTCTGTAAAATTACAAACATATAAAACAGCGATCGAGACTGCTATCCTGTTATTGAGAATAGACGACATTGTTTCCGGAAGTAAAAAGAAGAAAAATGAGAATGAAACCGGGCAGCCGAGTCAAGTTACGGAGGAGTGTATGAAAGAATAAATATTTTCAATATCTATTGAAGCCTAATTGCTTTGTATTTACTTTAAGATTTAATTATTTTGCACTTTCGCTGTTTGTCAAATTTTTATCTCTATATGCATTTTCAAAAAATAAAGACAAATGTGCCCCGATAATCGTAAAAATCTTTTTATTTACATTACCTCGAAATATATATATATATATATATATAATAGTAAGCAATTATGTCCAACTTTACATAATTGAATACTTTGAATCCGTACACATCAAGTACATTATACAATACTCTTTACAGCATCGCTAAAATTCTGCAAACTTTGCATATCGCACTTTTATATCGTTCCTTGTTGAGTAATTTCGTTTTCTTTTGATTTTTCTGTTTTTATCACTGTAGTCTTCCTCAAGTTTGAATCTATTGTTTCTATTAGTAGAGGCATTGTGATGGAAGGATTCCTTGCATCATGTGATGTTAATGGCTGTATATTAGACATACATGATTTGGAAGTCAAACAATCTTTTCTAATAGGTAATAATACAGCCACAGGTTCTACTATAATCTGCTTATTTAAATATGTGATCTCCTGTAATTTAGTTTACATCATTACACATATATATATGTATATATATCCACCTTTTTATGCCGTTTAACAATTCATACCTCTTTCTGCAGTACACCGACTGATACTCCTAAATGAGTTGCAATTTGGGCAGGTGGAAAAATTGCATGTATGCAATACTGTATATAAGGTATTAATTGTTCACTTAAACATTCTGTGAACTTAATCATGTTTTCCCGTTCCGCGGCAGTAAATGCCTATGACGTATAGATTGATAAAATATATTAGAATTTACTTGTGAATAAAAATTACACGACAATGAAAACTTACTTGCTGTTCTTGCTTGTAAAATACCAACATAGCCCTCGCCACATTATGTAACGACTCTTGTAGCAATTTTGTGCATAAAGTAGAGAGTGCCACTGGTGCACAGAGTCTCAATTCATTGAACGCAGCTATTATCCCGTTGCAATATTCGGCCAGAGGATAAAATTCTACCAGTTGTTCAGGCGGATTTTCCTATGAAACAGTTTATAATAGTAAATTAATGTATAAAAACTTGAAAAGATATAATTTTATACTTACAGAATTAATACAAGGCTCTGTTTTTACATCAAGTCGTTGCGTTTTGTTAATCAATGTAAATGTTTCCATATCTTTTTCAAACTTTCGAGTTGTTCTACGAACGTTCTGTTCAAACCTTTCACTGATAACTCGTACAAATATATCCGACATTCGACCAGTGAAATCGACGCCCACTCGACCAAATGATAATCCAAAGTATGTACACTGACCCAAAATGGTATCTATAGATGTTACACCTGGTAAGTCTTGCTCTAGCGTAGCAAGAAATTGCGTTATCTAAAAAGAAAAAACAAACTTTAATCACATTTCCATTTACGTTATATCTGTGTGTGCATTGTCTGTTTACAAATCTACCTTTTCCTCCAACCAATGATAAAATATCGCAGATTCATTTAACGTCAAGTCGCGGCCGGGAATTACTAATTCATCGTCGTTAAACATAGCTTTGTACTGAGTTATTATATTGAATAAATGTATCCTGGATAATTCTATTGTTTTAGCCATGTGAAGGTTAGCTGCAACACATGTAAAATGTAATTTTCTTATCGGTTTGATCAATTTATCTTTTGTATTGTATTGTAATTTAAATAAAAAACCCTCTTACGATCTTCCTTCGGTATTGCATTCAGCAAGCCTTGAAGCCAGCTATCTCTCGCTTGAAGGAATTTTATACGAAGTTCTGATTCTGTAAATGCATCCATAGACCGCAACAATCCGACAAGTTGAAGACATCTCGGAAGCGGTAGATCTCCTCTCAGAGAGCCAACTACTTGTCCTACCATACCCGACCAGCTGCTTTCGATCTCTGCTACTATAGACTGAAATATTAATAAAAATAAAACACAAATATGATACCGAAGAAAACATGCGTTATGAAAGATTGCTAAGCTTGTACCGAGATAATAGGAATATCCCCATGCTTCATTCCCAATTGACGAGCATATTGAGACAATTCCAATGCTTCGTTATATTGATTACTTCTCAGACACGATTCCATTAATTGGGGCATCTCAAGAATTTCAAGTAGCTCTGCATTTCGTGTTAGTGTTAAGCTATTTAATCTTCGATGTGCATTAATATCTTTTGAAGTATCACAAAACGATTGGCATTTCCTCACAAATTCTGGAATCTTTTGTACAAGTTTGTCAAGACGATTTTCAGTCTCATTGAACTAAAAGTAAAATAATATAATTTGTTAATCTCTTTAGACAGATCTATATATATATATATATATACTTTAACTTAATATTTTTTTAAATTACATGATTGAGTATCTCTCGTGAACTTTCTGCTGTCTGAATAAAAGTTTTATAATTTGCAAAGACTAATTTCTGTGTAGTTTGAAGCACTGCGTTTTTCTCATCAGACAAATGATCAGGTTCTTTACCTAAAAATTTTTCATGCAGGATGAATCTGTATCTCATTGATGTATAAAGCAAAATTTAGATAGATAAGCCAGATAATAAAGGTGTTCGTACTTAGCTGATCTACATCAAAGCCTCCAAGTTTTGAGAGATACTGATAAAAATTGGGATTTTCTTTCCAAGATTCTGAAATCGTAGTTGCATAAAACGATACAAATGTACTACAATAAAAGCAATAATATGCGTTAAAACAATTAATTTAAAAATAACATAATTAATCTTACCTGAGATACCTTCCGGAAATATCAGATTTATCACATTCTCCGTTTCAATATCCATGATCCTTTTAACAAATGTATAATATCGGTTGTTAAAGCATTTGTGTTAATGCAAAATATTATTTTTCAGCGAATTGTTGAGACAAGTGGCAGATATCAGCAAGGTACTTTTCTTCGATTCGATTTCGATATGCCAATAATATGTAAATATGTAATTTAATGGCTCCTTTTATAACCTTACATAATTATCGTAAAAGACTTTTATCGATCTAGATTATAAAAAATAATTTCTTTATATTTCGATTAAACTTTGCGCGATTATAAAAATTTTATTACGAAAGTTCTCAATGCAACGACACGTCGCAGAATCGCAAACCAACGCAAACGTCATCTTCAGCCGTTATAGAAAGCCTTTAAGCACGAGCAATCAGCTGATCGACTGGAGGAAATTTACCAACCAAAAGTCGGCGTGACAATTCGACGACTGAATTCAATTAAATCTATGAATTAAAAGTTTTCTTTTAATTCATTAGTCTAATTATTTTATCGCACGGGAAATGGCTTTAAATCTGATCAAACAGGTATTTTTGCGATCGACTTATTAATAATTTTTATACACTAAGTAAATAACTTGAAGCATATACATTTATATTGAACATTTATCTATTTTATTACGCATAATTGAGTTGTTTAATGATTGCTTTTATTCTAGATTGCAGTGCTTGGACAACGTTCACTCGCAACAAAAACTTTATCGGCAAAATTTTATACTGGAAGTCTGTACGAGCCAGATTATTTAGAGGTTAGATCTAAACTTCTAGGTATTTGAAGCATACATAACGTTTTGTTAGTTTTTCGATTTTTACAGACAGGAAAATCAGAATTTCCGCTTTTATCCACGATAAATGTACAAATTAAAAGTTATGATTATCCTGTGCTCGAATGTTATCAGTCTTTCATACACAAATTAGCGGATATTGTACAAATCGACGTAGACAACAGGTAAATTTGCATTAAATTTTCTTAATTTTACTCTTCAATTTTTAATACAATCCGTATTCTTCTGTTCAGCTGGCCTTTACCACCTCAAGAATTCACGATTCGGAAGTATAAAACTAGAACGACAACAATTATGTCCGAGTATTATCTCAAAATTTATGAAAGAAATATACAACTATCAGACGTATCGTCAATAAAATGCTCAGTATTAATTAGAGCATTAGAGGCAGCTTTACCACAAGGTGTTACTTTGAATATAAACATTCATGATCCCGCACTAGAAGATAAGCGATATATACCAGACAAAGAATTGATTGATTTGAAATCAACGCTAATTACATTAAAGAATAATAAATCTTAAATATATGTTGTGATTAATATATTATTTGTAAGTGCAAATAACACTTGTATATTATTGTTACAAAAATAGCATCTCTTTCCAAGCATGGTAAATTTTAAAAATAGTAAAAACTTGAGAAAATTATACACAAAATTAATGATGAAAAGTTTTTGTTAACTTTTCTATGAGAAAGTTATACAATATATACAAAAATAATTTATAAAAATAGTTCAATAAACTATTTCACAATATTCTTATTATCAATCTTAACTCTAAATTAAAATTAGATTAAACTTGGGGGAGTCCGGGAGACGATCATATGAGAGAGTTGAACTACTTCAAATTTCATGCCAAGTGCACGGTTATCAAGCCGGCAACTATTTGTCACGTTTCGAGAAATGTGAAATCAAAATGGCATGATCCATATATTGCGGTTTGACTGTTTGGCCTGAAATTTGAATGAGATATTTGAAATGGTTCAACTTTGCCATATAGTCAAGTCTCCCGGATTTTCCCTAATTATTTTTTATTATAAATAACGTCGAATCTATTTTTTGTTTATTATTCTTCTAGCGCTTTCTCCCTGTTTACGCGCTTGCGCGTATATGATTCATATTTCTTTTAAAATATTTGTTTACAATAAACCAAAATGCACGACTTTGATCTTTGTACTGTCATCAGTCTTCGAAGATTCTTTTATTTTTTCGTCAGCATTATCTTCTGCAAAATATCAAAGATTAATATTGGACAAAGTCGTGTTATTCACAATTGTGTTGTAAAGCTTCTTACATATACAAAACAGATGTACTAATGTAAAATGCTTACTACACAATGGTTGAAAATCTTTAAGGTAATCTTCATTACCCAGACAAAGTGGAAGACTTTCAGCTAGTTCACGTTTAGGATCCGTTATATGTGTTTGTGTAGTAGATCGTTTCTGTCTATATACTTGAGTCTGTAAGAAAAATTTTATATGTATATATACATATATATATATATACACATATACGTACATACATATATCTTTAAAATTACTTACTGTCCCAGGTACTAGTATATGAGTGACAGTGTCTGAAAACTTCACCTTTGGCTTTTCATTAGAAAGAGAACTTGATATGTCGGCAAACGATGGACACGTAGAACAAACCTTTGAATTAGCGATAGACGTATTAATTACAGGCAGAGGTGGTATGTTAGAAAACATTTTAGTTTCTCTATTAACAGTTTGGGAAGATCTTGACGAGTGTCTATTCTCAAATAATCCATGTTGTATACTGTAACTAGGATGAAAGTTTCGCGAGGAAAATTTGCTAACTGTTTGTGAAAGTTCTAAGTCTGTATCGTCGCGAGAACCCTGAAACGGTATATAATCTAGATCGTAATTGTATCTATATGTTTTGAAAGATAGAGATGTTTTCTGATTTTCAGGTATATTAGATGTTGTGGAATTCTGTTTTTGTAAAATGCACAACGGCATATGGGTTTTATTCGTTGTAAATTTCTCCAATTCTTTAACATTTGGCAAACCTTGAGTGCTCCTAGATAAAAGATAATTTTTTCTAGGTAAACCATGAAGGCAATTAGAGAAAGAACTTATCAGAGAAGGTGATGATGGAACAGCATTTGTTTCTTTTTCTTCCGTTACAGGATATTGTAATTTAACGGCTTGATCGTTGACATTATTAAACGCGTTGGGAAATGTAATATCGTTACTTTCAAGAGTTGTATATCCTTCAAGATTATTAAACGAAGTAGACATCAGATTGTTACAACTATTATTCGAAAGAGGCGATTGATCCGTTACATGAGTATTATCGATAAGAGTTTTAGTTAATGATTTATCAGATATCTTTGAAGATTTGCCTCGTAACATAAAAGTTGTTTCAGAATTATTGTTCGCTGTTAGTGCATTGACTGAGTTACTATGCGAGATAGGAGTGTTAGCGATTCGAGTACCGAATGACGTTGACATAACATTATTGTCAATGACGTTTAAGCAACTCGTCAAATAATTATTAGAATGAATGTCTTCCGATTCATATATTGGCTTATTGAAAGAAGTAGAGATAAAACTATCGTCTTGCGCGCAAGTTGTTATTACGTTAGTAGTGGAACTACTAAAAGAATATGATATTTCATTAAGTAACGATTGATCGTACGATCTCTCGTTGAAATTATTGCTAGACTGATCATTCACTATTATGTCCGATTCATTGAGAGAAATACTACCGAATGAGGTGGTCATCAAGTCGTCTGATGCATTGTTAAATACTTGAGAACTATTAATGATATTCGCCGCGCTAATTGGTGTAAAGTTTGAGTGTGTACTGTATAATGATTTATTAAAAGAAGTTGATGATAAAAATGGGCTCGAAATGTGTGAAGAATGATTAAACGAAGTTGTTAAAATATTATTGGAAGTGTCAAAGGACGAAGGTACTAAGATGTAGTCAGTCTTAATAGTGGACGGAATATTATTATATGATGCGCAAAGTGTATTCTTTGCGGTATGATGAGGATGGACAACTGGTAAGGGTGGGATTTGATTTGAACCGGAAGCTTTTCTGTAACGATGCTTTCGCGATCGTTTCAGATTAAGTCGTTTTTCTTTTTGAGAATCTTCGCTCTCTTCACTGTATGTTGCTTCTATCTGCTCTTCCTCCTCTTCCTCCTCTTCCTCCTCCCCTTCATCCTCCTCCTTCTCCTCTTCCTCCTCTTCCTCTTCTTCTTCCTCCTCTTCTTCCTCCTCTACCTCCACATTCTTTTCCTCTTCCTCCTCTTCCTTCTCATTGCTTGAATCGGAACATATAGAACACGATGTTCTCGAACATGTGGAATCTATAAAAATTTATTTATTTAAATAGGTACAAGATATATTAAAGTCTTTACAAGCCCGTCTCCAAAGATTTGTCAATTCTTACGTGAAGCACTGCAACTGTTCGATCTGCTTAGAATACTCTCAGCTTTCTCTTTGGCTGCAGTTGCCAGTTCCATATCATTCAAAACCGTAGCGTAGAAATGTATGTCCATAAAAAGATCGTGATCATTTAGATCAATAGCTAGTCGAAAAGCCTTCTCAAACATCTTATACCTACAAAGATCATAATGATTAGAATAAATTAAATTTTAAATTCCCTTCATATAATGCACTACCTTAATAAATGATGGAAAAATCTCCTCGTCAAATCTCTTACTTCATCCCCATATTCTTCTTCGACAGTTTGGCTTATTGGTTTAATAGGTATGTGGAAACTGCCTAACGCATTTTGTATCAGACCTATTAAATCAGATTAATAAATTAGAATAAGATTATTTTTTTTAATCATTAGTAAGTAATCTCTTAATTAAACATCAGATTAGAAAAACAAAATTTTATTTTACCTTCGCGTTCCGTTGTTAACGGTAACTTAAATAAATAGTTTAAGATTTGATTAAGCGAATGCATGCATACACGTGGATGCGTATCCCAATTCATCGACAACAGCAAGGAAGTCGCTTGTTCTGCTCGAGACTCCGACAAATACCTTCTGACTAATTCATCCCCGGAGAGAGTATCCCCTTCGATCATTTTAATAACTCCAATCGGTCCTCTAAGAATACAGAATAAATTGTCACATACCAATCAATATCGAACATATGTTGCTCGATAAAAGAAATGGTAGCCCTTACCGTTCGAAAAGTAATAAGAATAAAGAATTGCCATTGTTGTAATAACGTATTTGATTTGGATCACTTTTCTTGTTCCATTCCATATGCAGCAAAGCATGCTGATTCCTGTGTTGTGTATTATTATTTTATTAATCCAATTTTATGGCCATATCTTACCGATTAATTATTTCATTGTTCGTACTTAAAATATGATGATAAGTCGAGAATATTCGCTGGCACTGCCTCGTCGCTTAATGTCTGGCTTTTGATACACATTAAAGTAATATCAAAATATTGAAACTGGCCTCTATCATTACCCACCACAAATATTATACCATCGCTGTGCCAAGCGGCTAAAGTAGGTATCTTAAGGGGAAAAAATGAAGAAAATCACATATCAATCCTTTTAAAATGCATCTTTTCATAATATTTATATTGTATATCGCTATACATATATATGAAAAGTTATTGTACATTTATATATTAATAAAACTTACAAAAGCGGCTTTTACACTGATACTTGTCGATTTGATCTGATCATACATCATAATAGTACCGTCGATGCAACATAAAAGTAATAGTTCCTGATTAGGTGAAAATCTCACACAACTTGTATGCGTTGGCAATGATACGGAAATCACAGCGATCCTTTTTAATTTATTTTGTCGAGAAACTTCATATGTACGCCATTCTACGGTAACTTCTCCCTATATATTAAGATATCCAAATTTACAAATATATATATATATATATAACTTATATTTCTTTTTAATATACAAAATTTAATTAATATATGAAAGCATATTTAATATATTAAATTTGCATTAAATACAGAATGATGAGATGTAATTACCTTCCGTGAAACTTTTTGTTCTACAGAATGAATAATATTGTCATCGCATGCATCAAACATAATACACAAGGGATCAAATTCAGTACGTATATAACATAACAATTCTAACTTTGTTCTGAAAACATGAATGATTAAATTCTTTCATTTTTATGTACATACATATCACCATAACAGTGTTTGTACATACATACATTCATACAGGGACGTCAGCGACTGTACAAGTGTTTGTAATTGATTTACATAGCAACAAGCATAGTGACACATAACTAACCATGCTTTATAGAAAGAATTGTAATAGCAAACACAAGTACAATTAAAATTCATACGTATTAAAATTATAAAATCACGAGAATTATATAAAAATGTCTCAGCACTGGCATGGCCATTGGACAGAAGATGCATTTGCTCCAAAAAGATTGCGAAATTGGGAAGTTCCTAAATGGTATCCTAGTTGGCCAGACAGACATTGTGTCACTACGAAATTTATTGCAGATAATAATGGACGTATGTTAGACAATGCCAAAAGAGTTGGACATTCACCATGGGGAACATTTAAAGTTTGTATAAATTAATGTTACGTACACAAGTTGTTTAAAAAGAAACCAAACTTTTGCTCTAAAAATGGCACTAGTCGCACCATTAAGTTATAACGGGTAGAATTTAATATTTTAAACATTATATTATCAATATTTAAGTTATTAAAACAAGAAATTTAAATATCTCGGTAAAAGCTTTCTTTAGTTTCACGCAGAACTTAATGCTGGCGTATTGCTCCATCGTGATTTTCTGACAAGGATTACGAAACAACCGTTGCATTTTATGTCACACAAAGGATTGTTATATTGTTATGAATCGTTTCAAATGCTATTGTACACGATCGATAATATAATGTTTAAAATATTCTGCCTGTTACAACTTAATGTCGCAATTAGTACCATTTCTAGAGCAAAAGTTCGGTTTCTTTTTAGACAACCTGTGTATGTAGTAAAAATTTAAGAATCTAAATTATTTTAAATTAAATCAATATTATCATAAGTTACTCTCTCCAAATTTATATATGCAATATTTAAAGATTATAATACAAAAATATCATATTGTAAACAAAGGGCACTTGGGATTTGCCAAAGAAAATTACTGCAAGCATTGCTAAAGAATTATCAATATCGCCTCAATATAAAAAAGATTTATGGGAACAGCACAAGAAGAAACATGAGAATTTATGTAAAACGGTAAAACACGCAAACAAGAATGGGAATAAGGAAATCAACAAACCATAAAAAGATAACAACAAAGAGTTAAAATGAATAAAAATACATATATACACGCAAAGAATGTCACATAAAAGGATGAGAAGGATAAAAGAAGTCACATAACTATATTGATCTCATACCCTGTAAGCCGAAAGAGATGCATGTTTGCTCGATGATATTGTTTCATAGCAGGACTCCAAGGATAAACTTCGTTCATTGTAGATTTTCGCCAAATTAATATCTGCAAAGACACATTATTTCTTATAGATTAACTGTAATATTTTCGACTTAGTTTTAAAAAACTACCTAAAAGCAATTTACCAAATTAGCAGACTTGTTTACTTCAATCTTCTTATCCAATCTGCGTCCATTAGGTTTAAATACATCTGTTGTGACTAATTTAGGTTCTAACTTGCTCATCTTATCAAAAATATGCGTTTTAGATTTTGTAAAATATACCAGAGTCACTAGATTATCGTTGTATGTACAAACCAAATGACTTTTGGTAATAATTACTGTAAATAAAGCAAAATATTATCTTTTGTGCATAATATAAATAGTTTCTGGTGACAAAAATAATAGGCAATTACCATCAGATATATGTTCAGATAACTTTCCTATAAGATATTTGTCGAAATTGATTTCTTGTACATCACCACTGAAGAGACAAACTTGTATTTGCACCAATAAGCCATTGCTAAGCATTAATTGTGCAACAGAATCATCATACCATTGAGAATAAATTACAGAATTATCTCTGAGTTGACTCTAGATATGATAATAACAATTCTATAATATATGCTCTTTAAATAATTCGATCAGGAAAGATAGAATGATTTATTATACCTCTAAGTATTTAATAGAATGTTTTAATTTATTTCCCTTTTTGTTTTCTGGGACGTAAGTCATTCCACGTTCTTGACAATATGATCTTTTGCCTTCTTCATACGTACCATCAATACGTTTATCGTGATATCTAAAAAAAATCAGGAACAAATAAATTGCTATAATAGTAATAGTGGAATCTGAAAATGAATCATATGATGTTGTTTTTTACTTAAATGCACCAAAATCCGTGACCTCTATGTTTACATTGTCATCAAAAGTCCAGAAGTTTACTTCTCCCGTTAACGCAAACATTATAAAGTGTACTAATATTAAATATACAAAATATTATGGAGAATATCACGCGAAGCACTCAAATTTGTATGTAAATAATAATACACAATTACGAAAAGTCACATTCGCACAACTCCATGAAAATTCACAGTTTATCTACTTCTATCTATAATCGGCATCATTAATGTCTTTCACTTCCGGTTTGAGACCGGAACACAGATTTTAGATTTGTCGCGTCGTATGCTCCAACATGTTCTAATATGCTCCTACCATAGCTCTTAAGCTGATTCTACATTGATCGCATCGCA